>NW_025535801.1:0-77803 GCF_020615455.1 Coregonus clupeaformis | reverse complement strand
TAGGCCAAATCCACATTGCGACCAGTTCAGCATATGACAGGAGACACTGTTTGAGTGTAACAAACGTGAAACATTTCTTTTAGCCTTTTCGCATGAAAACAGGGTCCAAAATCATGGGTTTTCGTTCAGCAGTGGAAGTAGGAGGCGCGCTCTACAATAGGCAAGGGTTTTCAAGTCTGCAAGTACGTTTTAAGCTGAGTTCCATGAACATTGTCCAAAATCATGTTTTAGGCCAAAATCCACATTGCGACCAGTTCAGCATATGACAGGAGACACTGTTTGAGTGTAACAAACGTGAAACATTTCTTTTAGCCTTTTCGCATGAAAACAGGGTCCAAAATCATGGGTTTTCGTTCAGCAGTGGAAGTAGGAGGCGCGCTCTACAATAGGCAAGGGTTTTCAAGTCTGCAAGTACGTTTTAAGCTGAGTTCCATGAACATTGTCCAAAATCATGTTTTAGGCCAAAATCCACAATGCGACCAGTTCAGCATATGAGAGGAGACACTGTTTGAGTGTAACAAACGTGAAACATTTCTTTTAGCCTTTTCGCATGAAAACAGGGTCCAAAATCATGGGTTTTCGCTCAGCAGTGGAAGTAGGAGGCGCGCTCTACAATAGGCAAGGGTTTTCAAGTCTGCAAGTACGCTTTTAAGCTGAGTTCCATGAACATTGTCCAAAATCATGTTTTAGGCCAAATCCACATTGCGACCAGTTCAGCATATGACAGGAGACACTGTTTGAGTGTAACAAACGTGAAACAATTCTTTTAGCCTTTTCGCATGAAAACAGGGTCCAAAATCATGGGTTTTCGTTCAGCAGTGGAAGTAGGAGGCGCGCTCTACAATAGGCAAGGGTTTTCAAGTCTGCAAGTACGTTTTAAGCTGAGTTCCATGAACATTGTCCAAAATCATGTTTTAACCAAAATCCACAATGCGACCAGTTCAGCATATGACAGGAGACACTGTTTGAGTGTAACAAACGTGAAACAATTCTTTTAGCCTTTTCGCATGAAAACAGGGTCCAAAATCATGGGTTTTCGTTCAGCAGTGGAAGTAGGAGGCGCGCTCTACAATAGGCAAGGGTTTTCAAGTCTGCAAGTACGCTTTTAAGCTGAGTTCCATGAACATTGTCCAAAATCATGTTTTAGGCAAAATCCACATTGCGACCAGTTCAGCATATGACAGGAGACACTGTTTGAGTGTAACAAACGTGAAACAATTCTTTTAGCCTTTTCGCATGAAAACAGGGTCCAAAATCATGGGTTTTCGCTCAGCAGTGGAAGTAGGAGGCGCGCTCTACAATAGGCAAGGGTTTTCAAGTCTGCAAGCACGCTTTAAGCTGAGTTCCATGAACATTGTCCAAAATCATGTTTTAGGCCAAAATCCACAATGCGACCAGTTCAGCATATGACAGGAGACACTGTTTGAGTGTAACAAACGTGAAACATTTCTTTTAGCCTTTTCGCATGAAAACAGGGTCCAAAATCATGGGTTTTCGCTCAGCAGTGGAAGTAGGAGGCGCGCTCTACAATAGGCAAGGGTTTTCAAGTCTGCAAGTACGTTTTAAGCTGAGTTCCATGAACATTGTCCAAAATCATGTTTTAGCCAAAATCCACAATGCGACCAGTTCAGCATATGAGAGGAGACACTGTTTGAGTGTAACAAACGTGAAACATTTCTTTTAGCCTTTTCGCATGAAAACAGGGTCCAAAATCATGGGTTTTCGTTCAGCAGTGGAAGTAGGAGGCGCGCTCTACAATAGGCAAGGGTTTTCAAGTCTGCAAGTACGCTTTAAGCTGAGTTCCATGAACATTGTCCAAAATCATGTTTTAGGCCAAATCCACAATGCGACCAGTTCAGCATATGACAGGAGACACTGTTTGAGTGTAACAAACGTGAAACAATTCTTTTAGCCTTTTCGCATGAAAACAGGGTCCAAAATCATGGGTTTTCGCTCAGCAGTGGAAGTAGGAGGCGCGCTCTACAATAGGCAAGGGTTTTCAAGTCTGCAAGTACGTTTTAAGCTGAGTTCCATGAACATTGTCCAAAATCATGTTTTAACCAAAATCCACAATGCGACCAGTTCAGCATATGACAGGAGACACTGTTTGAGTGTAACAAACGTGAAACATTTCTTTTAGCCTTTTCGCATGAAAACAGGGTCCAAAATCATGGGTTTTCGCTCAGCAGTGGAAGTAGGAGGCGCGCTCTACAATAGGCAAGGGTTTTCAAGTCTGCAAGTACGTTTTAAGCTGAGTTCCATGAACATTGTCCAAAATCATGTTTTAGGCCAAAATCCACAATGCGACCAGTTCAGCATATGACAGGAGACACTGTTTGAGTGTAACAAACGTGAAACATTTCTTTTAGCCTTTTCGCATGAAAACAGGGTCCAAAATCATGGGTTTTCGCTCAGCAGTGGAAGTAGGAGGCGCGCTCTACAATAGGCAAGGGTTTTCAAGTCTGCAAGTACGCTTTTTAAGCTGAGTTCCATGAACATTGTCCAAAATCATGTTTTAGCCAAAATCCACAATGCGACCAGTTCAGCATATGACAGGAGACACTGTTTGAGTGTAACAAACGTGAAACAATTCTTTTAGCCTTTTCGCATGAAAACAGGGTCCAAAATCATGGGTTTTCGCTCAGCAGTGGAAGTAGGAGGCGCGCTCTACAATAGGCAAGGGTTTTCAAGTCTGCAAGTACGTTTTAAGCTGAGTTCCATGAACATTGTCCAAAATCATGTTTTAGGCCAAATCCACATTGCGACCAGTTCAGCATATGACAGGAGACACTGTTTGAGTGTAACAAACGTGAAACATTTCTTTTAGCCTTTTCGCATGAAAACAGGGTCCAAAATCATGGGTTTTCGTTCAGCAGTGGAAGTAGGAGGCGCGCTCTACAATAGGCAAGGGTTTTCAAGTCTGCAAGTACGTTTTTAAGCTGAGTTCCATGAACATTGTCCAAAATCATGTTTTAGGCCAAAATCCACAATGCGACCAGTTCAGCATATGACAGGAGACACTGTTTGAGTGTAACAAACGTGAAACATTTCTTTTAGCCTTTTCGCATGAAAACAGGGTCCAAAATCATGGGTTTTCGTTCAGCAGTGGAAGTAGGAGGCGCGCTCTACAATAGGCAAGGGTTTTCAAGTCTGCAAGTACGTTTTAAGCTGAGTTCCATGAACATTGTCCAAAATCATGTTTTAGGCCAAAATCCACATTGCGACCAGTTCAGCATATGACAGGAGACACTGTTTGAGTGTAACAAACGTGAAACAATTCTTTTAGCCTTTTCGCATGAAAACAGGGTCCAAAATCATGGGTTTTCGCTCAGCAGTGGAAGTAGGAGGCGCGCTCTACAATAGGCAAGGGTTTTCAAGTCTGCAAGTACGTTTTAAGCTGAGTTCCATGAACATTGTCCAAAATCATGTTTTAGGCCAAAATCCACAATGCGACCAGTTCAGCATATGACAGGAGACACTGTTTGAGTGTAACAAACGTGAAACAATTCTTTTAGCCTTTTCGCATGAAAACAGGGTCCAAAATCATGGGTTTTCGTTCAGCAGTGGAAGTAGGAGGCGCGCTCTACAATAGGCAAGGGTTTTCAAGTCTGCAAGTACGTTTTAAGCTGAGTTCCATGAACATTGTCCAAAATCATGTTTTAGGCCAAATCCACATTGCGACCAGTTCAGCATATGACAGGAGACACTGTTTGAGTGTAACAAACGTGAAACAATTCTTTTAGCCTTTTCGCATGAAAACAGGGTCCAAAATCATGGGTTTTCGTTCAGCAGTGGAAGTAGGAGGCGCGCTCTACAATAGGCAAGGGTTTTCAAGTCTGCAAGTACGTTTTTAAGCTGAGTTCCATGAACATTGTCCAAAATCATGTTTTAGGCCAAAATCCACAATGCGACCAGTTCAGCATATGACAGGAGACACTGTTTGAGTGTAACAAACGTGAAACAATTCTTTTAGCCTTTTCGCATGAAAACAGGGTCCAAAATCATGGGTTTTCGTTCAGCAGTGGAAGTAGGAGGCGCGCTCTACAATAGGCAAGGGTTTTCAAGTCTGCAAGTACGTTTTAAGCTGAGTTCCATGAACATTGTCCAAAATCATGTTTTAACCAAAATCCACAATGCGACCAGTTCAGCATATGAGAGGAGACACTGTTTGAGTGTAACAAACGTGAAACATTTCTTTTAGCCTTTTCGCATGAAAACAGGGTCCAAAATCATGGGTTTTCGTTCAGCAGTGGAAGTAGGAGGCGCGCTCTACAATAGGCAAGGGTTTTCAAGTCTGCAAGTACGTTTTAAGCTGAGTTCCATGAACATTGTCCAAAATCATGTTTTAGGCCAAATCCACATTGCGACCAGTTCAGCATATGACAGGAGACACTGTTTGAGTGTAACAAACGTGAAACAATTCTTTTAGCCTTTTCGCATGAAAACAGGGTCCAAAATCATGGGTTTTCGCTCAGCAGTGGAAGTAGGAGGCGCGCTCTACAATAGGCAAGGGTTTTCAAGTCTGCAAGTACGTTTTTAAGCTGAGTTCCATGAACATTGTCCAAAATCATGTTTTAGGCCAAATCCACATTGCGACCAGTTCAGCATATGACAGGAGACACTGTTTGAGTGTAACAAACGTGAAACATTTCTTTTAGCCTTTTCGCATGAAAACAGGGTCCAAAATCATGGGTTTTCGTTCAGCAGTGGAAGTAGGAGGCGCGCTCTACAATAGGCAAGGGTTTTCAAGTCTGCAAGTACGTTTTAAGCTGAGTTCCATGAACATTGTCCAAAATCATGTTTTAGGCCAAATCCACATTGCGACCAGTTCAGCATATGACAGGAGACACTGTTTGAGTGTAACAAACGTGAAACATTTCTTTTAGCCTTTTCGCATGAAAACAGGGTCCAAAATCATGGGTTTTCGTTCAGCAGTGGAAGTAGGAGGCGCGCTCTACAATAGGCAAGGGTTTTCAAGTCTGCAAGTACGTTTTAAGCTGAGTTCCATGAACATTGTCCAAAATCATGTTTTAGGCCAAATCCACAATGCGACCAGTTCAGCATATGACAGGAGACACTGTTTGAGTGTAACAAACGTGAAACAATTCTTTTAGCCTTTTCGCATGAAAACAGGGTCCAAAATCATGGGTTTTCGTTCAGCAGTGGAAGTAGGAGGCGCGCTCTACAATAGGCAAGGGTTTTCAAGTCTGCAAGTACGTTTTAAGCTGAGTTCCATGAACATTGTCCAAAATCATGTTTTAGGCCAAATCCACATTGCGACCAGTTCAGCATATGACAGGAGACACTGTTTGAGTGTAACAAACGTGAAACAATTCTTTTAGCCTTTTCGCATGAAAACAGGGTCCAAAATCATGGGTTTTCGTTCAGCAGTGGAAGTAGGAGGCGCGCTCTACAATAGGCAAGGGTTTTCAAGTCTGCAAGTACGTTTTAAGCTGAGTTCCATGAACATTGTCCAAAATCATGTTTTAGCCAAAATCCACAATGCGACCAGTTCAGCATATGAGAGGAGACACTGTTTGAGTGTAACAAACGTGAAACATTTCTTTTAGCCTTTTCGCATGAAAACAGGGTCCAAAATCATGGGTTTTCGTTCAGCAGTGGAAGTAGGAGGCGCGCTCTACAATAGGCAAGGGTTTTCAAGTCTGCAAGTACGCTTTTAAGCTGAGTTCCATGAACATTGTCCAAAATCATGTTTTAGGCCAAATCCACATTGCGACCAGTTCAGCATATGACAGGAGACACTGTTTGAGTGTAACAAACGTGAAACAATTCTTTTAGCCTTTTCGCATGAAAACAGGGTCCAAAATCATGGGTTTTCGTTCAGCAGTGGAAGTAGGAGGCGCGCTCTACAATAGGCAAGGGTTTTCAAGTCTGCAAGTACGTTTTAAGCTGAGTTCCATGAACATTGTCCAAAATCATGTTTTAGGCCAAAATCCACAATGCGACCAGTTCAGCATATGACAGGAGACACTGTTTGAGTGTAACAAACGTGAAACATTTCTTTTAGCCTTTTCGCATGAAAACAGGGTCCAAAATCATGGGTTTTCGTTCAGCAGTGGAAGTAGGAGGCGCGCTCTACAATAGGCAAGGGTTTTCAAGTCTGCAAGTACGTTTTAAGCTGAGTTCCATGAACATTGTCCAAAATCATGTTTTAGGCCAAAATCCACAATGCGACCAGTTCAGCATATGACAGGAGACACTGTTTGAGTGTAACAAACGTGAAACAATTCTTTTAGCCTTTTTCGCATGAAAACAGGGTCCAAAATCATGGGTTTTCGTTCAGCAGTGGAAGTAGGAGGCGCGCTCTACAATAGGCAAGGGTTTTCAAGTCTGCAAGTACGTTTTAAGCTGAGTTCCATGAACATTGTCCAAAATCATGTTTTAGGCCAAATCCACATTGCGACCAGTTCAGCATATGACAGGAGACACTGTTTGAGTGTAACAAACGTGAAACAATTCTTTTAGCCTTTTCGCATGAAAACAGGGTCCAAAATCATGGGTTTTCGTTCAGCAGTGGAAGTAGGAGGCGCGCTCTACAATAGGCAAGGGTTTTCAAGTCTGCAAGTACGTTTTAAGCTGAGTTCCATGAACATTGTCCAAAATCATGTTTTAGGCCAAAATCCACAATGCGACCAGTTCAGCATATGACAGGAGACACTGTTTGAGTGTAACAAACGTGAAACATTTCTTTTAGCCTTTTTCGCATGAAAACAGGGTCCAAAATCATGGGTTTTCGTTCAGCAGTGGAAGTAGGAGGCGCGCTCTACAATAGGCAAGGGTTTTCAAGTCTGCAAGTACGTTTTAAGCTGAGTTCCATGAACATTGTCCAAAATCATGTTTTAGGCCAAAATCCACATTGCGACCAGTTCAGCATATGACAGGAGACACTGTTTGAGTGTAACAAACGTGAAACAATTCTTTTAGCCTTTTCGCATGAAAACAGGGTCCAAAATCATGGGTTTTCGTTCAGCAGTGGAAGTAGGAGGCGCGCTCTACAATAGGCAAGGGTTTTCAAGTCTGCAAGTACGTTTTAAGCTGAGTTCCATGAACATTGTCCAAAATCATGTTTTAGGCCAAATCCACATTGCGACCAGTTCAGCATATGACAGGAGACACTGTTTGAGTGTAACAAACGTGAAACATTTCTTTTAGCCTTTTCGCATGAAAACAGGGTCCAAAATCATGGGTTTTCGCTCAGCAGTGGAAGTAGGAGGCGCGCTCTACAATAGGCAAGGGTTTTCAAGTCTGCAAGTACGTTTTAAGCTGAGTTCCATGAACATTGTCCAAAATCATGTTTTAACCAAAATCCACAATGCGACCAGTTCAGCATATGACAGGAGACACTGTTTGAGTGTAACAAACGTGAAACATTTCTTTTAGCCTTTTCGCATGAAAACAGGGTCCAAAATCATGGGTTTTCGTTCAGCAGTGGAAGTAGGAGGCGCGCTCTACAATAGGCAAGGGTTTTCAAGTCTGCAAGTACGTTTTTAAGCTGAGTTCCATGAACATTGTCCAAAATCATGTTTTAGGCCAAATCCACATTGCGACCAGTTCAGCATATGACAGGAGACACTGTTTGAGTGTAACAAACGTGAAACAATTCTTTTAGCCTTTTCGCATGAAAACAGGGTCCAAAATCATGGGTTTTCGTTCAGCAGTGGAAGTAGGAGGCGCGCTCTACAATAGGCAAGGGTTTTCAAGTCTGCAAGTACGTTTTAAGCTGAGTTCCATGAACATTGTCCAAAATCATGTTTTAGGCCAAAATCCACAATGCGACCAGTTCAGCATATGACAGGAGACACTGTTTGAGTGTAACAAACGTGAAACATTTCTTTTAGCCTTTTCGCATGAAAACAGGGTCCAAAATCATGGGTTTTCGTTCAGCAGTGGAAGTAGGAGGCGCGCTCTACAATAGGCAAGGGTTTTCAAGTCTGCAAGTACGTTTTAAGCTGAGTTCCATGAACATTGTCCAAAATCATGTTTTAGGCCAAAATCCACAATGCGACCAGTTCAGCATATGACAGGAGACACTGTTTGAGTGTAACAAACGTGAAACATTTCTTTTAGCCTTTTCGCATGAAAACAGGGTCCAAAATCATGGGTTTTCGTTCAGCAGTGGAAGTAGGAGGCGCGCTCTACAATAGGCAAGGGTTTTCAAGTCTGCAAGTACGTTTTAAGCTGAGTTCCATGAACATTGTCCAAAATCATGTTTTAGGCCAAAATCCACAATGCGACCAGTTCAGCATATGACAGGAGACACTGTTTGAGTGTAACAAACGTGAAACAATTCTTTTAGCCTTTTCGCATGAAAACAGGGTCCAAAATCATGGGTTTTCGTTCAGCAGTGGAAGTAGGAGGCGCGCTCTACAATAGGCAAGGGTTTTCAAGTCTGCAAGTACGTTTTTAAGCTGAGTTCCATGAACATTGTCCAAAATCATGTTTTAGGCCAAATCCACATTGCGACCAGTTCAGCATATGACAGGAGACACTGTTTGAGTGTAACAAACGTGAAACAATTCTTTTAGCCTTTTCGCATGAAAACAGGGTCCAAAATCATGGGTTTTCGCTCAGCAGTGGAAGTAGGAGGCGCGCTCTACAATAGGCAAGGGTTTTCAAGTCTGCAAGTACGTTTTAAGCTGAGTTCCATGAACATTGTCCAAAATCATGTTTTAAGCCAAAATCCACAATGCGACCAGTTCAGCATATGACAGGAGACACTGTTTGAGTGTAACAAACGTGAAACATTTCTTTTAGCCTTTTCGCATGAAAACAGGGTCCAAAATCATGGGTTTTCGTTCAGCAGTGGAAGTAGGAGGCGCGCTCTACAATAGGCAAGGGTTTTCAAGTCTGCAAGTACGTTTTAAGCTGAGTTCCATGAACATTGTCCAAAATCATGTTTTAGGCCAAATCCACATTGCGACCAGTTCAGCATATGACAGGAGACACTGTTTGAGTGTAACAAACGTGAAACATTTCTTTTAGCCTTTTCGCATGAAAACAGGGTCCAAAATCATGGGTTTTCGTTCAGCAGTGGAAGTAGGAGGCGCGCTCTACAATAGGCAAGGGTTTTCAAGTCTGCAAGTACGTTTTAAGCTGAGTTCCATGAACATTGTCCAAAATCATGTTTTAGGCCAAAATCCACAATGCGACCAGTTCAGCATATGACAGGAGACACTGTTTGAGTGTAACAAACGTGAAACATTTCTTTTAGCCTTTTCGCATGAAAACAGGGTCCAAAATCATGGGTTTTCGTTCAGCAGTGGAAGTAGGAGGCGCGCTCTACAATAGGCAAGGGTTTTCAAGTCTGCAAGTACGTTTTAAGCTGAGTTCCATGAACATTGTCCAAAATCATGTTTTAGGCCAAATCCACAATGCGACCAGTTCAGCATATGACAGGAGACACTGTTTGAGTGTAACAAACGTGAAACAATTCTTTTAGCCTTTTCGCATGAAAACAGGGTCCAAAATCATGGGTTTTCGTTCAGCAGTGGAAGTAGGAGGCGCGCTCTACAATAGGCAAGGGTTTTCAAGTCTGCAAGTACGTTTTAAGCTGAGTTCCATGAACATTGTCCAAAATCATGTTTTAAGCCAAAATCCACAATGCGACCAGTTCAGCATATGAGAGGAGACACTGTTTGAGTGTAACAAACGTGAAACATTTCTTTTAGCCTTTTCGCATGAAAACAGGGTCCAAAATCATGGGTTTTCGTTCAGCAGTGGAAGTAGGAGGCGCGCTCTACAATAGGCAAGGGTTTTCAAGTCTGCAAGTACGTTTTAAGCTGAGTTCCATGAACATTGTCCAAAATCATGTTTTAGGCCAAATCCACATTGCGACCAGTTCAGCATATGACAGGAGACACTGTTTGAGTGTAACAAACGTGAAACAATTCTTTTAGCCTTTTCGCATGAAAACAGGGTCCAAAATCATGGGTTTTCGTTCAGCAGTGGAAGTAGGAGGCGCGCTCTACAATAGGCAAGGGTTTTCAAGTCTGCAAGTACGTTTTAAGCTGAGTTCCATGAACATTGTCCAAAATCATGTTTTAGGCCAAAATCCACAATGCGACCAGTTCAGCATATGAGAGGAGACACTGTTTGAGTGTAACAAACGTGAAACATTTCTTTTAGCCTTTTCGCATGAAAACAGGGTCCAAAATCATGGGTTTTCGTTCAGCAGTGGAAGTAGGAGGCGCGCTCTACAATAGGCAAGGGTTTTCAAGTCTGCAAGTACGTTTTAAGCTGAGTTCCATGAACATTGTCCAAAATCATGTTTTAGGCCAAAT
This sequence comes from Coregonus clupeaformis, assembly GCF_020615455.1. Classification (NCBI taxonomy): domain Eukaryota; kingdom Metazoa; phylum Chordata; class Actinopteri; order Salmoniformes; family Salmonidae; genus Coregonus; species Coregonus clupeaformis. The sequence goes on along the minus strand of NW_025535801.1, from coordinate 67,502 downwards.
CCACATTGCGACCAGTTCAGCATATGACAGGAGACACTGTTTGAGTGTAACAAACGTGAAACAATTCTTTTAGCCTTTTCGCATGAAAACAGGGTCCAAAATCATGGGTTTTCGCTCAGCAGTGGAAGTAGGAGGCGCGCTCTACAATAGGCAAGGGTTTTCAAGTCTGCAAGTACGTTTTTAAGCTGAGTTCCATGAACATTGTCCAAAATCATGTTTTAGGCCAAATCCACAATGCGACCAGTTCAGCATATGACAGGAGACACTGTTTGAGTGTAACAAACGTGAAACAATTCTTTTAGCCTTTTCGCATGAAAACAGGGTCCAAAATCATGGGTTTTCGTTCAGCAGTGGAAGTAGGAGGCGCGCTCTACAATAGGCAAGGGTTTTCAAGTCTGCAAGTACGCTTTAAGCTGAGTTCCATGAACATTGTCCAAAATCATGTTTTAGGCCAAAATCCACAATGCGACCAGTTCAGCATATGACAGGAGACACTGTTTGAGTGTAACAAACGTGAAACATTTCTTTTAGCCTTTTCGCATGAAAACAGGGTCCAAAATCATGGGTTTTCGCTCAGCAGTGGAAGTAGGAGGCGCGCTCTACAATAGGCAAGGGTTTTCAAGTCTGCAAGTACGTTTTAAGCTGAGTTCCATGAACATTGTCCAAAATCATGTTTTAGGCCAAATCCACATTGCGACCAGTTCAGCATATGACAGGAGACACTGTTTGAGTGTAACAAACGTGAAACATTTCTTTTAGCCTTTTCGCATGAAAACAGGGTCCAAAATCATGGGTTTTCGTTCAGCAGTGGAAGTAGGAGGCGCGCTCTACAATAGGCAAGGGTTTTCAAGTCTGCAAGTACGTTTTAAGCTGAGTTCCATGAACATTGTCCAAAATCATGTTTTAGGCCAAATCCACATTGCGACCAGTTCAGCATATGACAGGAGACACTGTTTGAGTGTAACAAACGTGAAACATTTCTTTTAGCCTTTTCGCATGAAAACAGGGTCCAAAATCATGGGTTTTCGTTCAGCAGTGGAAGTAGGAGGCGCGCTCTACAATAGGCAAGGGTTTTCAAGTCTGCAAGTACGTTTTAAGCTGAGTTCCATGAACATTGTCCAAAATCATGTTTTAGGCCAAATCCACAATGCGACCAGTTCAGCATATGACAGGAGACACTGTTTGAGTGTAACAAACGTGAAACATTTCTTTTAGCCTTTTCGCATGAAAACAGGGTCCAAAATCATGGGTTTTCGTTCAGCAGTGGAAGTAGGAGGCGCGCTCTACAATAGGCAAGGGTTTTCAAGTCTGCAAGTACGTTTTAAGCTGAGTTCCATGAACATTGTCCAAAATCATGTTTTAAGCCAAAATCCACAATGCGACCAGTTCAGCATATGAGAGGAGACACTGTTTGAGTGTAACAAACGTGAAACATTTCTTTTAGCCTTTTCGCATGAAAACAGGGTCCAAAATCATGGGTTTTCGTTCAGCAGTGGAAGTAGGAGGCGCGCTCTACAATAGGCAAGGGTTTTCAAGTCTGCAAGTACGTTTTAAGCTGAGTTCCATGAACATTGTCCAAAATCATGTTTTAGGCCAAATCCACATTGCGACCAGTTCAGCATATGACAGGAGACACTGTTTGAGTGTAACAAACGTGAAACAATTCTTTTAGCCTTTTCGCATGAAAACAGGGTCCAAAATCATGGGTTTTCGTTCAGCAGTGGAAGTAGGAGGCGCGCTCTACAATAGGCAAGGGTTTTCAAGTCTGCAAGTACGTTTTAAGCTGAGTTCCATGAACATTGTCCAAAATCATGTTTTAGGCCAAATCCACATTGCGACCAGTTCAGCATATGACAGGAGACACTGTTTGAGTGTAACAAACGTGAAACAATTCTTTTAGCCTTTTCGCATGAAAACAGGGTCCAAAATCATGGGTTTTCGTTCAGCAGTGGAAGTAGGAGGCGCGCTCTACAATAGGCAAGGGTTTTCAAGTCTGCAAGTACGTTTTAAGCTGAGTTCCATGAACATTGTCCAAAATCATGTTTTAGGCCAAATCCACAATGCGACCAGTTCAGCATATGACAGGAGACACTGTTTGAGTGTAACAAACGTGAAACATTTCTTTTAGCCTTTTCGCATGAAAACAGGGTCCAAAATCATGGGTTTTCGCTCAGCAGTGGAAGTAGGAGGCGCGCTCTACAATAGGCAAGGGTTTTCAAGTCTGCAAGTACGTTTTTAAGCTGAGTTCCATGAACATTGTCCAAAATCATGTTTTAGCCAAAATCCACAATGCGACCAGTTCAGCATATGACAGGAGACACTGTTTGAGTGTAACAAACGTGAAACATTTCTTTTAGCCTTTTCGCATGAAAACAGGGTCCAAAATCATGGGTTTTCGTTCAGCAGTGGAAGTAGGAGGCGCGCTCTACAATAGGCAAGGGTTTTCAAGTCTGCAAGTACGTTTTAAGCTGAGTTCCATGAACATTGTCCAAAATCATGTTTTAGGCCAAATCCACATTGCGACCAGTTCAGCATATGACAGGAGACACTGTTTGAGTGTAACAAACGTGAAACATTTCTTTTTAGCCTTTTCTCATGAAAACAGGGTCCAAAATCATGGGTTTTCGCTCAGCAGTGGAAGTAGGAGGCGCGCTCTACAATAGGCAAGGGTTTTCAAGTCTGCAAGTACGTTTTTAAGCTGAGTTCCATGAACATTGTCCAAAATCATGTTTTAGGCCAAATCCACAATGCGACCAGTTCAGCATATGACAGGAGACACTGTTTGAGTGTAACAAACGTGAAACATTTCTTTTAGCCTTTTCGCATGAAAACAGGGTCCAAAATCATGGGTTTTCGCTCAGCAGTGGAAGTAGGAGGCGCGCTCTACAATAGGCAAGGGTTTTCAAGTCTGCAAGTACGTTTTAAGCTGAGTTCCATGAACATTGTCCAAAATCATGTTTTAGGCCAAAATCCACATTGCGACCAGTTCAGCATATGACAGGAGACACTGTTTGAGTGTAACAAACGTGAAACATTTCTTTTAGCCTTTTCGCATGAAAACAGGGTCCAAAATCATGGGTTTTCGTTCAGCAGTGGAAGTAGGAGGCGCGCTCTACAATAGGCAAGGGTTTTCAAGTCTGCAAGTACGTTTTAAGCTGAGTTCCATGAACATTGTCCAAAATCATGTTTTAGGCCAAATCCACATTGCGACCAGTTCAGCATATGACAGGAGACACTGTTTGAGTGTAACAAACGTGAAACATTTCTTTTAGCCTTTTCGCATGAAAACAGGGTCCAAAATCATGGGTTTTCGTTCAGCAGTGGAAGTAGGAGGCGCGCTCTACAATAGGCAAGGGTTTTCAAGTCTGCAAGTACGTTTTAAGCTGAGTTCCATGAACATTGTCCAAAATCATGTTTTAGGCCAAAATCCACAATGCGACCAGTTCAGCATATGAGAGGAGACACTGTTTGAGTGTAACAAACGTGAAACATTTCTTTTAGCCTTTTCGCATGAAAACAGGGTCCAAAATCATGGGTTTTCGTTCAGCAGTGGAAGTAGGAGGCGCGCTCTACAATAGGCAAGGGTTTTCAAGTCTGCAAGTACGCTTTAAGCTGAGTTCCATGAACATTGTCCAAAATCATGTTTTAGGCCAAATCCACATTGCGACCAGTTCAGCATATGACAGGAGACACTGTTTGAGTGTAACAAACGTGAAACAATTCTTTTTAGCCTTTTCGCATGAAAACAGGGTCCAAAATCATGGGTTTTCGTTCAGCAGTGGAAGTAGGAGGCGCGCTCTACAATAGGCAAGGGTTTTCAAGTCTGCAAGTACGTTTTTAAGCTGAGTTCCATGAACATTGTCCAAAATCATGTTTTAGGCCAAAATCCACAATGCGACCAGTTCAGCATATGACAGGAGACACTGTTTGAGTGTAACAAACGTGAAACATTTCTTTTAGCCTTTTCGCATGAAAACAGGGTCCAAAATCATGGGTTTTCGTTCAGCAGTGGAAGTAGGAGGCGCGCTCTACAATAGGCAAGGGTTTTCAAGTCTGCAAGTACGTTTTAAGCTGAGTTCCATGAACATTGTCCAAAATCATGTTTTAGGCCAAATCCACAATGCGACCAGTTCAGCATATGACAGGAGACACTGTTTGAGTGTAACAAACGTGAAACATTTCTTTTAGCCTTTTCGCATGAAAACAGGGTCCAAAATCATGGGTTTTCGTTCAGCAGTGGAAGTAGGAGGCGCGCTCTACAATAGGCAAGGGTTTTCAAGTCTGCAAGTACGTTTTAAGCTGAGTTCCATGAACATTGTCCAAAATCATGTTTTAGGCCAAATCCACAATGCGACCAGTTCAGCATATGACAGGAGACACTGTTTGAGTGTAACAAACGTGAAACATTTCTTTTAGCCTTTTCGCATGAAAACAGGGTCCAAAATCATGGGTTTTCGTTCAGCAGTGGAAGTAGGAGGCGCGCTCTACAATAGGCAAGGGTTTTCAAGTCTGCAAGTACGTTTTAAGCTGAGTTCCATGAACATTGTCCAAAATCATGTTTTAGGCCAAATCCACAATGCGACCAGTTCAGCATATGACAGGAGACACTGTTTGAGTGTAACAAACGTGAAACAATTTCTTTTAGCCTTTTCGCATGAAAACAGGGTCCAAAATCATGGGTTTTCGTTCAGCAGTGGAAGTAGGAGGCGCGCTCTACAATAGGCAAGGGTTTTCAAGTCTGCAAGTACGTTTTTAAGCTGAGTTCCATGAACATTGTCCAAAATCATGTTTTAGGCCAAATCCACAATGCGACCAGTTCAGCATATGACAGGAGACACTGTTTGAGTGTAACAAACGTGAAACATTTCTTTTAGCCTTTTCGCATGAAAACAGGGTCCAAAATCATGGGTTTTCGTTCAGCAGTGGAAGTAGGAGGCGCGCTCTACAATAGGCAAGGGTTTTCAAGTCTGCAAGTACGTTTTAAGCTGAGTTCCATGAACATTGTCCAAAATCATGTTTTAGCCAAAATCCACAATGCGACCAGTTCAGCATATGACAGGAGACACTGTTTGAGTGTAACAAACGTGAAACATTTCTTTTAGCCTTTTCGCATGAAAACAGGGTCCAAAATCATGGGTTTTCGTTCAGCAGTGGAAGTAGGAGGCGCGCTCTACAATAGGCAAGGGTTTTCAAGTCTGCAAGTACGTTTTAAGCTGAGTTCCATGAACATTGTCCAAAATCATGTTTTAGGCCAAATCCACATTGCGACCAGTTCAGCATATGACAGGAGACACTGTTTGAGTGTAACAAACGTGAAACAATTCTTTTAGCCTTTTCGCATGAAAACAGGGTCCAAAATCATGGGTTTTCGTTCAGCAGTGGAAGTAGGAGGCGCGCTCTACAATAGGCAAGGGTTTTCAAGTCTGCAAGTACGTTTTAAGCTGAGTTCCATGAACATTGTCCAAAATCATGTTTTAGGCCAAATCCACATTGCGACCAGTTCAGCATATGACAGGAGACACTGTTTGAGTGTAACAAACGTGAAACAATTCTTTTAGCCTTTTCGCATGAAAACAGGGTCCAAAATCATGGGTTTTCGTTCAGCAGTGGAAGTAGGAGGCGCGCTCTACAATAGGCAAGGGTTTTCAAGTCTGCAAGTACGTTTTAAGCTGAGTTCCATGAACATTGTCCAAAATCATGTTTTAGGCCAAATCCACATTGCGACCAGTTCAGCATATGACAGGAGACACTGTTTGAGTGTAACAAACGTGAAACATTTCTTTTAGCCTTTTCGCATGAAAACAGGGTCCAAAATCATGGGTTTTCGTTCAGCAGTGGAAGTAGGAGGCGCGCTCTACAATAGGCAAGGGTTTTCAAGTCTGCAAGTACGTTTTAAGCTGAGTTCCATGAACATTGTCCAAAATCATGTTTTAGGCCAAATCCACAATGCGACCAGTTCAGCATATGACAGGAGACACTGTTTGAGTGTAACAAACGTGAAACATTTCTTTTTAGCCTTTTCGCATGAAAACAGGGTCCAAAATCATGGGTTTTCGTTCAGCAGTGGAAGTAGGAGGCGCGCTCTACAATAGGCAAGGGTTTTCAAGTCTGCAAGTACGTTTTAAGCTGAGTTCCATGAACATTGTCCAAAATCATGTTTTAGGCCAAATCCACATTGCGACCAGTTCAGCATATGACAGGAGACACTGTTTGAGTGTAACAAACGTGAAACAATTCTTTTAGCCTTTTCGCATGAAAACAGGGTCCAAAATCATGGGTTTTCGTTCAGCAGTGGAAGTAGGAGGCGCGCTCTACAATAGGCAAGGGTTTTCAAGTCTGCAAGTACGTTTTAAGCTGAGTTCCATGAACATTGTCCAAAATCATGTTTTAGGCCAAATCCACAATGCGACCAGTTCAGCATATGACAGGAGACACTGTTTGAGTGTAACAAACGTGAAACAATTCTTTTAGCCTTTTCGCATGAAAACAGGGTCCAAAATCATGGGTTTTCGCTCAGCAGTGGAAGTAGGAGGCGCGCTCTACAATAGGCAAGGGTTTTCAAGTCTGCAAGTACGTTTTAAGCTGAGTTCCATGAACATTGTCCAAAATCATGTTTTAGGCCAAAATCCACAATGCGACCAGTTCAGCATATGAGAGGAGACACTGTTTGAGTGTAACAAACGTGAAACATTTCTTTTAGCCTTTTCGCATGAAAACAGGGTCCAAAATCATGGGTTTTCGTTCAGCAGTGGAAGTAGGAGGCGCGCTCTACAATAGGCAAGGGTTTTCAAGTCTGCAAGTACGTTTTAAGCTGAGTTCCATGAACATTGTCCAAAATCATGTTTTAGGCCAAATCCACATTGCGACCAGTTCAGCATATGACAGGAGACACTGTTTGAGTGTAACAAACGTGAAACAATTCTTTTAGCCTTTTCGCATGAAAACAGGGTCCAAAATCATGGGTTTTCGTTCAGCAGTGGAAGTAGGAGGCGCGCTCTACAATAGGCAAGGGTTTTCAAGTCTGCAAGTACGTTTTAAGCTGAGTTCCATGAACATTGTCCAAAATCATGTTTTAGGCCAAATCCACATTGCGACCAGTTCAGCATATGACAGGAGACACTGTTTGAGTGTAACAAACGTGAAACAATTCTTTTAGCCTTTTCGCATGAAAACAGGGTCCAAAATCATGGGTTTTCGTTCAGCAGTGGAAGTAGGAGGCGCGCTCTACAATAGGCAAGGGTTTTCAAGTCTGCAAGTACGTTTTAAGCTGAGTTCCATGAACATTGTCCAAAATCATGTTTTAGGCCAAATCCACAATGCGACCAGTTCAGCATATGACAGGAGACACTGTTTGAGTGTAACAAACGTGAAACATTTCTTTTTAGCCTTTTCGCATGAAAACAGGGTCCAAAATCATGGGTTTTCGTTCAGCAGTGGAAGTAGGAGGCGCGCTCTACAATAGGCAAGGGTTTTCAAGTCTGCAAGTACGTTTTAAGCTGAGTTCCATGAACATTGTCCAAAATCATGTTTTAGGCCAAATCCACATTGCGACCAGTTCAGCATATGACAGGAGACACTGTTTGAGTGTAACAAACGTGAAACATTTCTTTTAGCCTTTTCGCATGAAAACAGGGTCCAAAATCATGGGTTTTCGTTCAGCAGTGGAAGTAGGAGGCGCGCTCTACAATAGGCAAGGGTTTTCAAGTCTGCAAGTACGTTTTTAAGCTGAGTTCCATGAACATTGTCCAAAATCATGTTTTAGGCCAAATCCACAATGCGACCAGTTCAGCATATGACAGGAGACACTGTTTGAGTGTAACAAACGTGAAACATTTCTTTTAGCCTTTTCGCATGAAAACAGGGTCCAAAATCATGGGTTTTCGTTCAGCAGTGGAAGTAGGAGGCGCGCTCTACAATAGGCAAGGGTTTTCAAGTCTGCAAGTACGTTTTAAGCTGAGTTCCATGAACATTGTCCAAAATCATGTTTTAGGCCAAATCCACATTGCGACCAGTTCAGCATATGACAGGAGACACTGTTTGAGTGTAACAAACGTGAAACAATTCTTTTAGCCTTTTCGCATGAAAACAGGGTCCAAAATCATGGGTTTTCGTTCAGCAGTGGAAGTAGGAGGCGCGCTCTACAATAGGCAAGGGTTTTCAAGTCTGCAAGTACGTTTTAAGCTGAGTTCCATGAACATTGTCCAAAATCATGTTTTAGGCCAAATCCACAATGCGACCAGTTCAGCATATGACAGGAGACACTGTTTGAGTGTAACAAACGTGAAACATTTCTTTTAGCCTTTTCGCATGAAAACAGGGTCCAAAATCATGGGTTTTCGTTCAGCAGTGGAAGTAGGAGGCGCGCTCTACAATAGGCAAGGGTTTTCAAGTCTGCAAGTACGTTTTAAGCTGAGTTCCATGAACATTGTCCAAAATCATGTTTTAGGCCAAATCCACAATGCGACCAGTTCAGCATATGACAGGAGACACTGTTTGAGTGTAACAAACGTGAAACAATTCTTTTAGCCTTTTCGCATGAAAACAGGGTCCAAAATCATGGGTTTTCGCTCAGCAGTGGAAGTAGGAGGCGCGCTCTACAATAGGCAAGGGTTTTCAAGTCTGCAAGTACGTTTTAAGCTGAGTTCCATGAACATTGTCCAAAATCATGTTTTAACCAAAATCCACAATGCGACCAGTTCAGCATATGAGAGGAGACACTGTTTGAGTGTAACAAACGTGAAACATTTCTTTTAGCCTTTTCGCATGAAAACAGGGTCCAAAATCATGGGTTTTCGTTCAGCAGTGGAAGTAGGAGGCGCGCTCTACAATAGGCAAGGGTTTTCAAGTCTGCAAGTACGTTTTAAGCTGAGTTCCATGAACATTGTCCAAAATCATGTTTTAGGCCAAATCCACATTGCGACCAGTTCAGCATATGACAGGAGACACTGTTTGAGTGTAACAAACGTGAAACAATTCTTTTAGCCTTTTCGCATGAAAACAGGGTCCAAAATCATGGGTTTTCGTTCAGCAGTGGAAGTAGGAGGCGCGCTCTACAATAGGCAAGGGTTTTCAAGTCTGCAAGTACGTTTTAAGCTGAGTTCCATGAACATTGTCCAAAATCATGTTTTAGGCCAAATCCACAATGCGACCAGTTCAGCATATGACAGGAGACACTGTTTGAGTGTAACAAACGTGAAACATTTCTTTTTAGCCTTTTCGCATGAAAACAGGGTCCAAAATCATGGGTTTTCGTTCAGCAGTGGAAGTAGGAGGCGCGCTCTACAATAGGCAAGGGTTTTCAAGTCTGCAAGTACGTTTTAAGCTGAGTTCCATGAACATTGTCCAAAATCATGTTTTAAGCCAAAATCCACAATGCGACCAGTTCAGCATATGAGAGGAGACACTGTTTGAGTGTAACAAACGTGAAACATTTCTTTTAGCCTTTTCGCATGAAAACAGGGTCCAAAATCATGGGTTTTCGTTCAGCAGTGGAAGTAGGAGGCGCGCTCTACAATAGGCAAGGGTTTTCAAGTCTGCAAGTACGTTTTAAGCTGAGTTCCATGAACATTGTCCAAAATCATGTTTTAGGCCAAATCCACATTGCGACCAGTTCAGCATATGACAGGAGACACTGTTTGAGTGTAACAAACGTGAAACAATTCTTTTAGCCTTTTCGCATGAAAACAGGGTCCAAAATCATGGGTTTTCGCTCAGCAGTGGAAGTAGGAGGCGCGCTCTACAATAGGCAAGGGTTTTCAAGTCTGCAAGTACGTTTTAAGCTGAGTTCCATGAACATTGTCCAAAATCATGTTTTAGCCCAAATCCACAATGCGACCAGTTCAGCATATGACAGGAGACACTGTTTGAGTGTAACAAACGTGAAACATTTCTTTTAGCCTTTTTCGCATGAAAACAGGGTCCAAAATCATGGGTTTTCGTTCAGCAGTGGAAGTAGGAGGCGCGCTCTACAATAGGCAAGGGTTTTCAAGTCTGCAAGTACGCTTTTAAGCTGAGTTCCATGAACATTGTCCAAAATCATGTTTTAGGCCAAATCCACATTGCGACCAGTTCAGCATATGACAGGAGACACTGTTTGAGTGTAACAAACGTGAAACAATTCTTTTAGCCTTTTCGCATGAAAACAGGGTCCAAAATCATGGGTTTTCGTTCAGCAGTGGAAGTAGGAGGCGCGCTCTACAATAGGCAAGGGTTTTCAAGTCTGCAAGTACGTTTTAAGCTGAGTTCCATGAACATTGTCCAAAATCATGTTTTAGGCCAAATCCACAATGCGACCAGTTCAGCATATGACAGGAGACACTGTTTGAGTGTAACAAACGTGAAACATTTCTTTTAGCCTTTTTCGCATGAAAACAGGGTCCAAAATCATGGGTTTTCGTTCAGCAGTGGAAGTAGGAGGCGCGCTCTACAATAGGCAAGGGTTTTCAAGTCTGCAAGTACGTTTTAAGCTGAGTTCCATGAACATTGTCCAAAATCATGTTTTAGGCCAAAATCCACAATGCGACCAGTTCAGCATATGACAGGAGACACTGTTTGAGTGTAACAAACGTGAAACATTTCTTTTAGCCTTTTCGCATGAAAACAGGGTCCAAAATCATGGGTTTTCGTTCAGCAGTGGAAGTAGGAGGCGCGCTCTACAATAGGCAAGGGTTTTCAAGTCTGCAAGTACGCTTTTAAGCTGAGTTCCATGAACATTGTCCAAAATCATGTTTTAGGCCAAATCCACAATGCGACCAGTTCAGCATATGACAGGAGACACTGTTTGAGTGTAACAAACGTGAAACAATTCTTTTAGCCTTTTCGCATGAAAACAGGGTCCAAAATCATGGGTTTTCGTTCAGCAGTGGAAGTAGGAGGCGCGCTCTACAATAGGCAAGGGTTTTCAAGTCTGCAAGTACGTTTTAAGCTGAGTTCCATGAACATTGTCCAAAATCATGTTTTAGGCCAAATCCACAATGCGACCAGTTCAGCATATGACAGGAGACACTGTTTGAGTGTAACAAACGTGAAACATTTCTTTTAGCCTTTTCGCATGAAAACAGGGTCCAAAATCATGGGTTTTCGTTCAGCAGTGGAAGTAGGAGGCGCGCTCTACAATAGGCAAGGGTTTTCAAGTCTGCAAGTACGTTTTAAGCTGAGTTCCATGAACATTGTCCAAAATCATGTTTTAAGCCAAAATCCACAATGCGACCAGTTCAGCATATGACAGGAGACACTGTTTGAGTGTAACAAACGTGAAACATTTCTTTTAGCCTTTTCGCATGAAAACAGGGTCCAAAATCATGGGTTTTCGTTCAGCAGTGGAAGTAGGAGGCGCGCTCTACAATAGGCAAGGGTTTTCAAGTCTGCAAGTACGCTTTTAAGCTGAGTTCCATGAACATTGTCCAAAATCATGTTTTAGGCCAAAATCCACAATGCGACCAGTTCAGCATATGACAGGAGACACTGTTTGAGTGTAACAAACGTGAAACAATTCTTTTAGCCTTTTCGCATGAAAACAGGGTCCAAAATCATGGGTTTTCGCTCAGCAGTGGAAGTAGGAGGCGCGCTCTACAATAGGCAAGGGTTTTCAAGTCTGCAAGTACGCTTTAAGCTGAGTTCCATGAACATTGTCCAAAATCATGTTTTAGGCCAAATCCACATTGCGACCAGTTCAGCATATGACAGGAGACACTGTTTGAGTGTAACAAACGTGAAACATTTCTTTTAGCCTTTTCGCATGAAAACAGGGTCCAAAATCATGGGTTTTCGTTCAGCAGTGGAAGTAGGAGGCGCGCTCTACAATAGGCAAGGGTTTTCAAGTCTGCAAGTACGTTTTAAGCTGAGTTCCATGAACATTGTCCAAAATCATGTTTTAGGCCAAATCCACAATGCGACCAGTTCAGCATATGACAGGAGACACTGTTTGAGTGTAACAAACGTGAAACAATTCTTTTAGCCTTTTTCGCATGAAAACAGGGTCCAAAATCATGGGTTTTCGCTCAGCAGTGGAAGTAGGAGGCGCGCTCTACAATAGGCAAGGGTTTTCAAGTCTGCAAGTACGTTTTAAGCTGAGTTCCATGAACATTGTCCAAAATCATGTTTTAGGCCAAAATCCACAATGCGACCAGTTCAGCATATGACAGGAGACACTGTTTGAGTGTAACAAACGTGAAACATTTCTTTTAGCCTTTTCGCATGAAAACAGGGTCCAAAATCATGGGTTTTCGTTCAGCAGTGGAAGTAGGAGGCGCGCTCTACAATAGGCAAGGGTTTTCAAGTCTGCAAGTACGTTTTAAGCTGAGTTCCATGAACATTGTCCAAAATCATGTTTTAGGCCAAAATCCACAATGCGACCAGTTCAGCATATGACAGGAGACACTGTTTGAGTGTAACAAACGTGAAACAATTCTTTTAGCCTTTTCGCATGAAAACAGGGTCCAAAATCATGGGTTTTCGTTCAGCAGTGGAAGTAGGAGGCGCGCTCTACAATAGGCAAGGGTTTTCAAGTCTGCAAGTACGTTTTTAAGCTGAGTTCCATGAACATTGTCCAAAATCATGTTTTAGGCCAAATCCACATTGCGACCAGTTCAGCATATGACAGGAGACACTGTTTGAGTGTAACAAACGTGAAACATTTCTTTTAGCCTTTTCGCATGAAAACAGGGTCCAAAATCATGGGTTTTCGCTCAGCAGTGGAAGTAGGAGGCGCGCTCTACAATAGGCAAGGGTTTTCAAGTCTGCAAGTACGCTTTTAAGCTGAGTTCCATGAACATTGTCCAAAATCATGTTTTAGCCCAAATCCACAATGCGACCAGTTCAGCATATGACAGGAGACACTGTTTGAGTGTAACAAACGTGAAACATTTCTTTTAGCCTTTTCGCATGAAAACAGGGTCCAAAATCATGGGTTTTCGCTCAGCAGTGGAAGTAGGAGGCGCGCTCTACAATAGGCAAGGGTTTTCAAGTCTGCAAGTACGTTTTAAGCTGAGTTCCATGAACATTGTCCAAAATCATGTTTTAGGCCAAATCCACATTGCGACCAGTTCAGCATATGACAGGAGACACTGTTTGAGTGTAACAAACGTGAAACAATTCTTTTAGCCTTTTCGCATGAAAACAGGGTCCAAAATCATGGGTTTTCGCTCAGCAGTGGAAGTAGGAGGCGCGCTCTACAATAGGCAAGGGTTTTCAAGTCTGCAAGTACGTTTTAAGCTGAGTTCCATGAACATTGTCCAAAATCATGTTTTAGGCCAAATCCACAATGCGACCAGTTCAGCATATGACAGGAGACACTGTTTGAGTGTAACAAACGTGAAACATTTCTTTTAGCCTTTTTCGCATGAAAACAGGGTCCAAAATCATGGGTTTTCGTTCAGCAGTGGAAGTAGGAGGCGCGCTCTACAATAGGCAAGGGTTTTCAAGTCTGCAAGTACGCTTTTAAGCTGAGTTCCATGAACATTGTCCAAAATCATGTTTTAGCCAAAATCCACAATGCGACCAGTTCAGCATATGACAGGAGACACTGTTTGAGTGTAACAAACGTGAAACATTTCTTTTAGCCTTTTCGCATGAAAACAGGGTCCAAAATCATGGGTTTTCGCTCAGCAGTGGAAGTAGGAGGCGCGCTCTACAATAGGCAAGGGTTTTCAAGTCTGCAAGTACGTTTTAAGCTGAGTTCCATGAACATTGTCCAAAATCATGTTTTAGGCCAAATCCACAATGCGACCAGTTCAGCATATGACAGGAGACACTGTTTGAGTGTAACAAACGTGAAACAATTCTTTTTAGCCTTTTCGCATGAAAACAGGGTCCAAAATCATGGGTTTTCGCTCAGCAGTGGAAGTAGGAGGCGCGCTCTACAATAGGCAAGGGTTTTCAAGTCTGCAAGTACGTTTTAAGCTGAGTTCCATGAACATTGTCCAAAATCATGTTTTAGGCCAAATCCACATTGCGACCAGTTCAGCATATGACAGGAGACACTGTTTGAGTGTAACAAACGTGAAACATTTCTTTTAGCCTTTTCGCATGAAAACAGGGTCCAAAATCATGGGTTTTCGCTCAGCAGTGGAAGTAGGAGGCGCGCTCTACAATAGGCAAGGGTTTTCAAGTCTGCAAGTACGTTTTAAGCTGAGTTCCATGAACATTGTCCAAAATCATGTTTTAGGCCAAATCCACAATGCGACCAGTTCAGCATATGACAGGAGACACTGTTTGAGTGTAACAAACGTGAAACAATTCTTTTAGCCTTTTCGCATGAAAACAGGGTCCAAAATCATGGGTTTTCGTTCAGCAGTGGAAGTAGGAGGCGCGCTCTACAATAGGCAAGGGTTTTCAAGTCTGCAAGTACGTTTTTAAGCTGAGTTCCATGAACATTGTCCAAAATCATGTTTTAGGCCAAATCCACATTGCGACCAGTTCAGCATATGACAGGAGACACTGTTTGAGTGTAACAAACGTGAAACATTTCTTTTAGCCTTTTCGCATGAAAACAGGGTCCAAAATCATGGGTTTTCGTTCAGCAGTGGAAGTAGGAGGCGCGCTCTACAATAGGCAAGGGTTTTCAAGTCTGCAAGTACGTTTTAAGCTGAGTTCCATGAACATTGTCCAAAATCATGTTTTAGGCCAAATCCACAATGCGACCAGTTCAGCATATGACAGGAGACACTGTTTGAGTGTAACAAACGTGAAACAATTCTTTTAGCCTTTTCGCATGAAAACAGGGTCCAAAATCATGGGTTTTCGCTCAGCAGTGGAAGTAGGAGGCGCGCTCTACAATAGGCAAGGGTTTTCAAGTCTGCAAGTACGTTTTTAAGCTGAGTTCCATGAACATTGTCCAAAATCATGTTTTAACCAAAATCCACAATGCGACCAGTTCAGCATATGAGAGGAGACACTGTTTGAGTGTAACAAACGTGAAACATTTCTTTTAGCCTTTTCGCATGAAAACAGGGTCCAAAATCATGGGTTTTCGTTCAGCAGTGGAAGTAGGAGGCGCGCTCTACAATAGGCAAGGGTTTTCAAGTCTGCAAGTACGTTTTAAGCTGAGTTCCATGAACATTGTCCAAAATCATGTTTTAGGCCAAATCCACAATGCGACCAGTTCAGCATATGACAGGAGACACTGTTTGAGTGTAACAAACGTGAAACATTTCTTTTAGCCTTTTCGCATGAAAACAGGGTCCAAAATCATGGGTTTTCGTTCAGCAGTGGAAGTAGGAGGCGCGCTCTACAATAGGCAAGGGTTTTCAAGTCTGCAAGTACGTTTTTAAGCTGAGTTCCATGAACATTGTCCAAAATCATGTTTTAGGCCAAAATCCACAATGCGACCAGTTCAGCATATGACAGGAGACACTGTTTGAGTGTAACAAACGTGAAACAATTCTTTTAGCCTTTTCGCATGAAAACAGGGTCCAAAATCATGGGTTTTCGCTCAGCAGTGGAAGTAGGAGGCGCGCTCTACAATAGGCAAGGGTTTTCAAGTCTGCAAGTACGTTTTAAGCTGAGTTCCATGAACATTGTCCAAAATCATGTTTTAGGCCAAATCCACAATGCGACCAGTTCAGCATATGACAGGAGACACTGTTTGAGTGTAACAAACGTGAAACATTTCTTTTAGCCTTTTCGCATGAAAACAGGGTCCAAAATCATGGGTTTTCGCTCAGCAGTGGAAGTAGGAGGCGCGCTCTACAATAGGCAAGGGTTTTCAAGTCTGCAAGTACGTTTTAAGCTGAGTTCCATGAACATTGTCCAAAATCATGTTTTAGGCCAAATCCACAATGCGACCAGTTCAGCATATGACAGGAGACACTGTTTGAGTGTAACAAACGTGAAACATTTCTTTTAGCCTTTTCGCATGAAAACAGGGTCCAAAATCATGGGTTTTCGCTCAGCAGTGGAAGTAGGAGGCGCGCTCTACAATAGGCAAGGGTTTTCAAGTCTGCAAGTACGTTTTAAGCTGAGTTCCATGAACATTGTCCAAAATCATGTTTTAGGCCAAATCCACAATGCGACCAGTTCAGCATATGACAGGAGACACTGTTTGAGTGTAACAAACGTGAAACAATTTTCTTTTAGCCTTTTCGCATGAAAACAGGGTCCAAAATCATGGGTTTTCGTTCAGCAGTGGAAGTAGGAGGCGCGCTCTACAATAGGCAAGGGTTTTCAAGTCTGCAAGTACGCTTTTAAGCTGAGTTCCATGAACATTGTCCAAAATCATGTTTTAGGCCAAAATCCACAATGCGACCAGTTCAGCATATGACAGGAGACACTGTTTGAGTGTAACAAACGTGAAACAATTCTTTTAGCCTTTTCGCATGAAAACAGGGTCCAAAATCATGGGTTTTCGCTCAGCAGTGGAAGTAGGAGGCGCGCTCTACAATAGGCAAGGGTTTTCAAGTCTGCAAGTACGTTTTAAGCTGAGTTCCATGAACATTGTCCAAAATCATGTTTTAAGCCAAAATCCACAATGCGACCAGTTCAGCATATGACAGGAGACACTGTTTGAGTGTAACAAACGTGAAACATTTCTTTTAGCCTTTTCGCATGAAAACAGGGTCCAAAATCATGGGTTTTCGCTCAGCAGTGGAAGTAGGAGGCGCGCTCTACAATAGGCAAGGGTTTTCAAGTCTGCAAGTACGTTTTAAGCTGAGTTCCATGAACATTGTCCAAAATCATGTTTTAGGCCAAATCCACATTGCGACCAGTTCAGCATATGACAGGAGACACTGTTTGAGTGTAACAAACGTGAAACATTTCTTTTAGCCTTTTCGCATGAAAACAGGGTCCAAAATCATGGGTTTTCGCTCAGCAGTGGAAGTAGGAGGCGCGCTCTACAATAGGCAAGGGTTTTCAAGTCTGCAAGTACGTTTTAAGCTGAGTTCCATGAACATTGTCCAAAATCATGTTTTAGGCCAAATCCACAATGCGACCAGTTCAGCATATGACAGGAGACACTGTTTGAGTGTAACAAACGTGAAACATTTCTTTTAGCCTTTTCGCATGAAAACAGGGTCCAAAATCATGGGTTTTCGTTCAGCAGTGGAAGTAGGAGGCGCGCTCTACAATAGGCAAGGGTTTTCAAGTCTGCAAGTACGTTTTAAGCTGAGTTCCATGAACATTGTCCAAAATCATGTTTTAGCCAAAATCCACAATGCGACCAGTTCAGCATATGAGAGGAGACACTGTTTGAGTGTAACAAACGTGAAACATTTCTTTTAGCCTTTTCGCATGAAAACAGGGTCCAAAATCATGGGTTTTCGCTCAGCAGTGGAAGTAGGAGGCGCGCTCTACAATAGGCAAGGGTTTTCAAGTCTGCAAGTACGTTTTAAGCTGAGTTCCATGAACATTGTCCAAAATCATGTTTTAGGCCAAAATCCACAATGCGACCAGTTCAGCATATGACAGGAGACACTGTTTGAGTGTAACAAACGTGAAACATTTCTTTTAGCCTTTTCGCATGAAAACAGGGTCCAAAATCATGGGTTTTCGTTCAGCAGTGGAAGTAGGAGGCGCGCTCTACAATAGGCAAGGGTTTTCAAGTCTGCAAGTACGTTTTTAAGCTGAGTTCCATGAACATTGTCCAAAATCATGTTTTAGGCCAAAATCCACAATGCGACCAGTTCAGCATATGACAGGAGACACTGTTTGAGTGTAACAAACGTGAAACATTTCTTTTAGCCTTTTCGCATGAAAACAGGGTCCAAAATCATGGGTTTTCGTTCAGCAGTGGAAGTAGGAGGCGCGCTCTACAATAGGCAAGGGTTTTCAAGTCTGCAAGTACGCTTTTAAGCTGAGTTCCATGAACATTGTCCAAAATCATGTTTTAGGCCAAATCCACAATGCGACCAGTTCAGCATATGACAGGAGACACTGTTTGAGTGTAACAAACGTGAAACATTTCTTTTAGCCTTTTCGCATGAAAACAGGGTCCAAAATCATGGGTTTTCGCTCAGCAGTGGAAGTAGGAGGCGCGCTCTACAATAGGCAAGGGTTTTCAAGTCTGCAAGTACGTTTTTAAGCTGAGTTCCATGAACATTGTCCAAAATCATGTTTTAGGCCAAATCCACAATGCGACCAGTTCAGCATATGACAGGAGACACTGTTTGAGTGTAACAAACGTGAAACATTTCTTTTAGCCTTTTCGCATGAAAACAGGGTCCAAAATCATGGGTTTTCGTTCAGCAGTGGAAGTAGGAGGCGCGCTCTACAATAGGCAAGGGTTTTCAAGTCTGCAAGTACGTTTTAAGCTGAGTTCCATGAACATTGTCCAAAATCATGTTTTAGGCCAAATCCACAATGCGACCAGTTCAGCATATGACAGGAGACACTGTTTGAGTGTAACAAACGTGAAACAATTCTTTTAGCCTTTTCGCATGAAAACAGGGTCCAAAATCATGGGTTTTCGTTCAGCAGTGGAAGTAGGAGGCGCGCTCTACAATAGGCAAGGGTTTTCAAGTCTGCAAGTACGTTTTAAGCTGAGTTCCATGAACATTGTCCAAAATCATGTTTTAGGCCAAATCCACAATGCGACCAGTTCAGCATATGACAGGAGACACTGTTTGAGTGTAACAAACGTGAAACATTTCTTTTAGCCTTTTCGCATGAAAACAGGGTCCAAAATCATGGGTTTTCGCTCAGCAGTGGAAGTAGGAGGCGCGCTCTACAATAGGCAAGGGTTTTCAAGTCTGCAAGTACGTTTTAAGCTGAGTTCCATGAACATTGTCCAAAATCATGTTTTAAGGCCAAAATCCACAATGCGACCAGTTCAGCATATGACAGGAGACACTGTTTGAGTGTAACAAACGTGAAACATTTCTTTTAGCCTTTTCGCATGAAAACAGGGTCCAAAATCATGGGTTTTCGCTCAGCAGTGGAAGTAGGAGGCGCGCTCTACAATAGGCAAGGGTTTTCAAGTCTGCAAGTACGTTTTAAGCTGAGTTCCATGAACATTGTCCAAAATCATGTTTTAGGCCAAATCCACAATGCGACCAGTTCAGCATATGACAGGAGACACTGTTTGAGTGTAACAAACGTGAAACAATTCTTTTAGCCTTTTCGCATGAAAACAGGGTCCAAAATCATGGGTTTTCGTTCAGCAGTGGAAGTAGGAGGCGCGCTCTACAATAGGCAAGGGTTTTCAAGTCTGCAAGTACGTTTTAAGCTGAGTTCCATGAACATTGTCCAAAATCATGTTTTAGGCCAAATCCACAATGCGACCAGTTCAGCATATGACAGGAGACACTGTTTGAGTGTAACAAACGTGAAACAATTCTTTTAGCCTTTTCGCATGAAAACAGGGTCCAAAATCATGGGTTTTCGTTCAGCAGTGGAAGTAGGAGGCGCGCTCTACAATAGGCAAGGGTTTTCAAGTCTGCAAGTACGCTTTAAGCTGAGTTCCATGAACATTGTCCAAAATCATGTTTTAGGCCAAATCCACAATGCGACCAGTTCAGCATATGACAGGAGACACTGTTTGAGTGTAACAAACGTGAAACATTTCTTTTAGCCTTTTCGCATGAAAACAGGGTCCAAAATCATGGGTTTTCGTTCAGCAGTGGAAGTAGGAGGCGCGCTCTACAATAGGCAAGGGTTTTCAAGTCTGCAAGTACGTTTTAAGCTGAGTTCCATGAACATTGTCCAAAATCATGTTTTAGGCCAAATCCACAATGCGACCAGTTCAGCATATGACAGGAGACACTGTTTGAGTGTAACAAACGTGAAACATTTCTTTTAGCCTTTTCGCATGAAAACAGGGTCCAAAATCATGGGTTTTCGTTCAGCAGTGGAAGTAGGAGGCGCGCTCTACAATAGGCAAGGGTTTTCAAGTCTGCAAGTACGCTTTTAAGCTGAGTTCCATGAACATTGTCCAAAATCATGTTTTAGACCAAAATCCACAATGCGACCAGTTCAGCATATGACAGGAGACACTGTTTGAGTGTAACAAACGTGAAACATTTCTTTTAGCCTTTTCGCATGAAAACAGGGTCCAAAATCATGGGTTTTCGCTCAGCAGTGGAAGTAGGAGGCGCGCTCTACAATAGGCAAGGGTTTTCAAGTCTGCAAGTACGTTTTAAGCTGAGTTCCATGAACATTGTCCAAAATCATGTTTTAGGCCAAATCCACATTGCGACCAGTTCAGCATATGACAGGAGACACTGTTTGAGTGTAACAAACGTGAAACATTTCTTTTAGCCTTTTCGCATGAAAACAGGGTCCAAAATCATGGGTTTTCGCTCAGCAGTGGAAGTAGGAGGCGCGCTCTACAATAGGCAAGGGTTTTCAAGTCTGCAAGTACGCTTTAAGCTGAGTTCCATGAACATTGTCCAAAATCATGTTTTAGGCCAAATCCACAATGCGACCAGTTCAGCATATGACAGGAGACACTGTTTGAGTGTAACAAACGTGAAACATTTCTTTTAGCCTTTTCGCATGAAAACAGGGTCCAAAATCATGGGTTTTCGTTCAGCAGTGGAAGTAGGAGGCGCGCTCTACAATAGGCAAGGGTTTTCAAGTCTGCAAGTACGTTTTAAGCTGAGTTCCATGAACATTGTCCAAAATCATGTTTTAGGCCAAAATCCACAATGCGACCAGTTCAGCATATGACAGGAGACACTGTTTGAGTGTAACAAACGTGAAACATTTCTTTTAGCCTTTTCGCATGAAAACAGGGTCCAAAATCATGGGTTTTCGTTCAGCAGTGGAAGTAGGAGGCGCGCTCTACAATAGGCAAGGGTTTTCAAGTCTGCAAGTACGCTTTTAAGCTGAGTTCCATGAACATTGTCCAAAATCATGTTTTAGGCCAAATCCACAATGCGACCAGTTCAGCATATGACAGGAGACACTGTTTGAGTGTAACAAACGTGAAACATTTCTTTTAGCCTTTTCGCATGAAAACAGGGTCCAAAATCATGGGTTTTCGCTCAGCAGTGGAAGTAGGAGGCGCGCTCTACAATAGGCAAGGGTTTTCAAGTCTGCAAGTACGTTTTAAGCTGAGTTCCATGAACATTGTCCAAAATCATGTTTTAGGCCAAATCCACAATGCGACCAGTTCAGCATATGACAGGAGACACTGTTTGAGTGTAACAAACGTGAAACAATTCTTTTAGCCTTTTCGCATGAAAACAGGGTCCAAAATCATGGGTTTTCGTTCAGCAGTGGAAGTAGGAGGCGCGCTCTACAATAGGCAAGGGTTTTCAAGTCTGCAAGTACGTTTTAAGCTGAGTTCCATGAACATTGTCCAAAATCATGTTTTAACCAAAATCCACAATGCGACCAGTTCAGCATATGACAGGAGACACTGTTTGAGTGTAACAAACGTGAAACATTTCTTTTAGCCTTTTCGCATGAAAACAGGGTCCAAAATCATGGGTTTTCGTTCAGCAGTGGAAGTAGGAGGCGCGCTCTACAATAGGCAAGGGTTTTCAAGTCTGCAAGTACGTTTTTAAGCTGAGTTCCATGAACATTGTCCAAAATCATGTTTTAGGCCAAATCCACATTGCGACCAGTTCAGCATATGACAGGAGACACTGTTTGAGTGTAACAAACGTGAAACAATTCTTTTAGCCTTTTCGCATGAAAACAGGGTCCAAAATCATGGGTTTTCGTTCAGCAGTGGAAGTAGGAGGCGCGCTCTACAATAGGCAAGGGTTTTCAAGTCTGCAAGTACGTTTTAAGCTGAGTTCCATGAACATTGTCCAAAATCATGTTTTAGGCCAAATCCACAATGCGACCAGTTCAGCATATGACAGGAGACACTGTTTGAGTGTAACAAACGTGAAACATTTCTTTTAGCCTTTTCGCATGAAAACAGGGTCCAAAATCATGGGTTTTCGTTCAGCAGTGGAAGTAGGAGGCGCGCTCTACAATAGGCAAGGGTTTTCAAGTCTGCAAGTACGTTTTAAGCTGAGTTCCATGAACATTGTCCAAAATCATGTTTTAAGCCAAAATCCACAATGCGACCAGTTCAGCATATGACAGGAGACACTGTTTGAGTGTAACAAACGTGAAACATTTCTTTTAGCCTTTTCGCATGAAAACAGGGTCCAAAATCATGGGTTTTCGTTCAGCAGTGGAAGTAGGAGGCGCGCTCTACAATAGGCAAGGGTTTTCAAGTCTGCAAGTACGTTTTAAGCTGAGTTCCATGAACATTGTCCAAAATCATGTTTTAGGCCAAATCCACAATGCGACCAGTTCAGCATATGACAGGAGACACTGTTTGAGTGTAACAAACGTGAAACAATTCTTTTAGCCTTTTCGCATGAAAACAGGGTCCAAAATCATGGGTTTTCGTTCAGCAGTGGAAGTAGGAGGCGCGCTCTACAATAGGCAAGGGTTTTCAAGTCTGCAAGTACGTTTTAAGCTGAGTTCCATGAACATTGTCCAAAATCATGTTTTAGGCCAAATCCACAATGCGACCAGTTCAGCATATGACAGGAGACACTGTTTGAGTGTAACAAACGTGAAACAATTCTTTTAGCCTTTTCGCATGAAAACAGGGTCCAAAATCATGGGTTTTCGTTCAGCAGTGGAAGTAGGAGGCGCGCTCTACAATAGGCAAGGGTTTTCAAGTCTGCAAGTACGTTTTAAGCTGAGTTCCATGAACATTGTCCAAAATCATGTTTTAGGCCAAATCCACAATGCGACCAGTTCAGCATATGACAGGAGACACTGTTTGAGTGTAACAAACGTGAAACAATTCTTTTAGCCTTTTCGCATGAAAACAGGGTCCAAAATCATGGGTTTTCGTTCAGCAGTGGAAGTAGGAGGCGCGCTCTACAATAGGCAAGGGTTTTCAAGTCTGCAAGTACGTTTTAAGCTGAGTTCCATGAACATTGTCCAAAATCATGTTTTAGGCCAAATCCACAATGCGACCAGTTCAGCATATGAGAGGAGACACTGTTTGAGTGTAACAAACGTGAAACAATTCTTTTAGCCTTTTCGCATGAAAACAGGGTCCAAAATCATGGGTTTTCGTTCAGCAGTGGAAGTAGGAGGCGCGCTCTACAATAGGCAAGGGTTTTCAAGTCTGCAAGTACGTTTTAAGCTGAGTTCCATGAACATTGTCCAAAATCATGTTTTAGGCCAAAATCCACAATGCGACCAGTTCAGCATATGACAGGAGACACTGTTTGAGTGTAACAAACGTGAAACATTTCTTTTAGCCTTTTCGCATGAAAACAGGGTCCAAAATCATGGGTTTTCGTTCAGCAGTGGAAGTAGGAGGCGCGCTCTACAATAGGCAAGGGTTTTCAAGTCTGCAAGTACGTTTTAAGCTGAGTTCCATGAACATTGTCCAAAATCATGTTTTAGGCCAAATCCACATTGCGACCAGTTCAGCATATGACAGGAGACACTGTTTGAGTGTAACAAACGTGAAACAATTCTTTTAGCCTTTTCTTATGAAAACAGGGTCCAAAATCATGGGTTTTCGTTCAGCAGTGGAAGTAGGAGGCGCGCTCTACAATAGGCAAGGGTTTTCAAGTCTGCAAGTACGTTTTAAGCTGAGTTCCATGAACATTGTCCAAAATCATGTTTTAGGCCAAATCCACAATGCGACCAGTTCAGTATATGAGAGGAGACACTGTTTGTGTCAGCTTCCTGCTTCCCCTGTTTGTCTCCTGGCCTCTAGAGGTCAGCTGTGTTCCCCTTTGCCTTAGTTTTTCCTCATGTGTCCTAATTAGCTTATCTATGTCACCTGTGCCTTGTTTCCCCTTGAGTATTTTAGCTGTGTGTTTTCCCCTTGTTTCTCACTTGGTTATTGCGTCCTGTCTATGTGTCTCCTGCTTTGTCCCACCGTATCAGTCCTAGTAAGTTATTCGAAGTTATCTTTTGTTTGTTTTTCTCCCCTCGGGGAGTTGTTTTGTTTTGCCTCCTGTTTTGAACATTAAATCTACTTACCTGGAGTATTGCCTGGGGTGTTTCATTTGGGTCCTACAACATCTCCTCTGTGGCAAGGGGTAGTACCCCCAGCTCTACACATTTGAGACCGGAGTTCTAGCCCGGCTTGTGACAGAATAACCAAGTCAATCATGGACCCAGAAACACTCAGTTCCCAGGACCTGTTGGCGGTGATCATTCGACATGAGGCTTCTTTCCAGCGCCATGAAGCCGTTCTCAGCCGACAAGAGGAGCTGATGGCTAGACATTCTCAACTCCTGGCCGAAATGATGAGTTCCCTTCACCAGCTCTTTGAACGCCTCCTTGGTTCTCCCCCTTCCCCCGGTCACCTCCCAGTGACGACAGGCCTTCTCGGTTGGCGGAGCCCCGACTACCACCTCCCAAGCCCTTTTCTGGGGATCCAAGCTCTTGTCAGGGTTTCCTCACCCAATGCTCCCTCACCTTGAGCTCCAACCCTCAAGTTTTCCCACAGACCGTTCCAAGATTGCCTACCTCATTACCCTTCTTTCAGACAAGGCGCTCGCCTGGGCCTCTGCGGTGTGGCAGTCCCAGGAGGCCTGTTGTGACTCCCACGCTGCATTTGTAGAAGAGTTCAAGCGGGTGTTCGATCATCCTGTCAGTGGGCGGGAGGCTTCCAAGCGCCTACTGTCTCTCCGTCAGGGCCCCCGAAGCACGGCAGATTTTGCCATTGAGTTCCGAACCATAGCAGCAAGGAGCGGATGGAATGATGAAGCGCTGAGGGTCTGCTTTCAGGGAGGGTTATCTGAGCCCCTTCAAGATGAGTTAGCCACCCGTGAACCAGCTGAAGATCTCGAGTCCCTCATAGCCTTGGCCATCCGCCTGGACAATCGTCTAAGAGAGCGGAGAACGGCTCGCCGTCAGGTGTCTCAGTCCCAAGTTCCTCTGAGCAGCTCTGTTTCTCCTGTTTGGACTCCGTCATTCAGAGCTGCCCCGGCTCCTGAACTGCCCCAGGATTCCCGGAGAGCATGCAGTTAGGCCGTTCCAGGCTTTCTTCCAACGAAAGGGAACGTCGCATGAGGGAGCGTCGGTGCCTCTACTGCGGGGTTGCCGGCCACTTCCGCTCCACTTGCCCCGAGCTGGGAAACGCCTGTCCCCGCCCAGCTACAGGAGGGTTGTGATGGGGAAAATTAGAGCTCCTCCTACTAACGCGGTCCTAGCTATTCCAGCCACTCTGTCCTGGGAGGGCCACCAGCATCGGGTCCAGGCTATGATCGATTCCGGTGCCGCAGGTGATTTTATGGATGTAACCTTGGCTAAGGAACTTAAGATCCCTACCCAACTACTTCCTCAACCCCAGGCAGTTACAGCCTTAGATGGCAGACCTCTGGAACCAGGAAAAGTTACTGAGGCGACTCAGTCCCTGCGACTTACCATCTCTCAACACCAGCAGGAGGAGACCTTCTATCTCATTGACTCTCCCGAGTATCCTATTATCCTGGGTCACCCTTGGCTATGCAGACATAATCCCCAGATCGACTGGCCTACTGGCACCATTCTTTGCTGGGGTCCCACTTGCCAACTCACCTGCATGCTTCAGAGTTCCTCAGCCCCTAGTACCCAGTTTCAAGAGTCTGTTGACGTCTCCCGAGTCCCCAGTGTTTACCATCGGTTCAAAGCAGTGTTCAGCAAGGCCCGGGCTACTGCCTTACCGCCTCATCGCACTTATGACTGTGCCATTGATCTACTCCCTGGTGCTGCCCTCCCTAGAGGTCGGATCTTTTCCTTGTCCTCCCCGAGCACGCAGCTATGGACACCTACATTAAGGAGTCCTTGGCAGCCGGCCTCATCTATGCCTCTACTTCCCGGCTGGGGGCGGGCTTCCTTTTTGTTGAAAAGAAAGACGGGGGTCTGAGGCCTTGTATTGATTACCGGGGACTCAACAAGATCACGGTTCGGAATCGATACCCTCTTCCTCTCATGGCCACTGCTTTTGAGCTGCTTCAAGGGGCTTCCATTTTTACTAAGCTGGATCTCCGCAATGCTTACCATCTCGTGCGGATCCGGCCAGGAGACGAATGGAAGACGGCGTTCAACACGCCACGGGACACTATGAATATCGGGTGATGCCGTTCGGGCTCACCAATGCCCCCCCAGTATTCCAAGCCCTGATTAATGATGTTCTCCGGGATATGCTTAATCTGTTCGTCTTCCGTGTACCTGGACGATATCCTCATCTTCTCGAGGTCACTGAAGGAGCATGAGGGGCATGTTAGCCGGGTTCTCCAGAGGCTCCTTGACAATCACCTCTACGTTAAGCCTGAGAAGTGTGAATTTCATGTTTCTCAGACTCAGTTTCTCGGGTTTATTGTCACTCCCGGGCACCTAGAGATGGATCCCAAGAAGGTCAAGGCGGTCCACGATTGGCCCACACCTGCCACGGTCAAGGAGGTTCAACGGTTCATTGGCTTTTCTAACTTCTATCGGAAGTTCATCAAGAATTTCAGCTCGGTGGTAGCCCCCCTTGACGACGCTTACCAAGGGAGGAGGGACCAAGATTCACTGGGGTCCGGAAGCAGCAGGGGCCTTCGAGGATCTCAAGCGCCGCTTCACTTCTGCTCCGATTCTGGTGACCCCCTGACCCAGAGAGACCTTTCGTGGTGGAGGTGGACGCCTCAGAGGTGGGGGTGGGAGCCGTCCTGTCTCAGAGGGGTGCGGATGGGAGATTGCACCCTTGTGCCTTCATGTCTCGCCGCCTGTCTGAGGCCGAGCGCAACTACCACGTGGGGGATCTAGAGTTGCTTGCGGTTTAACTGGCCTTGGAAGAGTGGCGCCATTGGCTTGAGGGGCTCAGCACCCTTTCCAGGTTCTCACAGACCACAAGAACCTGGAATATCTCCAACAGGCTAAGCGGATGAACCCTCGGCAAGCACGATGGTCCCTTTTCTTTAATCGATTCCAGTTCATCCTGACTTACCGACCTGGCACCAAGAACGTCAAGCCGGATGCTCTGTCTCGAGTCTATTCTCCCGAGGTACAAGAGAAGCCCTTGGCATCGATTATTCCGAGGTCTAGGATCGTCGCACTCTTCGTGGGAACTAGAAAGAGGGGCGAGAAGCTCTTGCCCATGAGCCCGATCCAGGCGGTGGTCCTGCCGGTCGCCTGTACGTTCCTCTCTCGGTTCGGGCCCGCGTCTTGCAGTGGGGTCATGAGTCGCCCTTGACATGCCATCCTGGCAGTGCTCGCACACTGGAGTTCCTCCGACGGCGGTTTTGGTGGCCGTCCATCAAGAAGGACGTGCAGGTCTTTGTTGAGGCCTGCCCTGTGTGCAACCAGGGAAAGTCGACACGCCAGCGACCCCAGGGACTGCTCCATCCCTTACCTGTTCCTCGAAGGCCATGGTCACACCTTTCTCTGGACTTTGTTACGGGACTTCCTCTATCCCAGGGCAACACCGTCATCCTTGTGGTGGTAGACCGTTTCTCTAAGGCTGCCCGGTTTATTCCCCTGCCCAAGCTGCCCTCGGCTAGGAGACTGCGGAGCTCCTCATGAACCATGTCTTCCGGATATTTGGCATTCCCCTGGACGTGGTCTCTGACCGAGGTCCCCAATTCTCGTCCCCGGTTTTGGGGGGCCTTCTGCAGGCTTATTGGGGCCACAGCCAGCCTATCGTCAGGATTCCATCCAGAGTCTAATGGCCAAACGGAACGGATTAATCAGGATCTGGAGACCACCCTGCGGTGTATGGCGGCCAGTAATCCCACGTCTTGGGCCACCTATATTATTTGGGCTGAATATGCCCACAACACCCTCCAGTCCTCAGCCACCGGATTGTCCCCCTTCGAATGCCAGTTCGGTTACAACCCTCCTTTGTTTCCAGAGGAAGAGGCGCAAGTTGGTGTTCCCTCGGCCCAGCGCTTTGTCCAACGCTGTAGGCGGACCTGGAAGAAGGCCAGGTGTACCCTCCTTCGGACCTCCCAGAGATACCAAAGTCAGGCTAATCGCCACCGCCGGACGGCCCCTAGTTTCCGAGCTGGTCAGAGAGAGTTTGGTTGGCCACTAAGAACTTGCCCCTCCGGGTCGAATCCAAGAAGCTTTCCCAGAGATACATCGGCCCTTTCCGCATTTCTAGAAAGGTTAACCCTGTGTCGTATCGTTTAGTTCTGCCTCGCTCCCTTAGAGTTAACCCCACTTTCCATGTTTCACTCCTTAAACCTGTCTTGTCTTCTCCTTTGCCCCCACCACAGACCCCCGCCACCTCCCAGGATCATAGACGGCCAGCCAGCCTAACAGTCCGCCGGATACTGACTCCGGGAGGGTCCAGAACTCTCTGCAGTATCTGGTGGACTGGGAGGGCTACGGTCCAGAGGAGCGCTCCTGGGTTCCGGCCAGGGACATCCTGGACCCAGGGTTGATCCGAGATTTTCGCACCCTGGGGCCAGGGTGTTCTGGAAGGAACGTCAGGAGTCGTTCCTAGAGGAGGGGTCCTGTCAGCTTCCTGCTTCCCCTGTTTGTCTCCTGGCCTCTAGAGGTCAGCTGTGTTCCCCTTTGCCTTAGTTTTTCCTCATGTGTCCTAATTAGCTTATCTATGTCACCTGTGCCTTGTTTCCCCCTTGAGTATTTTAGCTGTGTGTTTTCCCCTTGTTTCTCACTTGGTTATTGCGTCCTGTCTATGTGTCTCCTGCTTTGTCCCACCGTATCAGTCCTAGTAAGTTATTCAAGTTATCTTTAGTTTGTTTTTCTCCCCTCGGGGGAGTTGTTTTGTTTTGCCTCCTGTTTTGGAACATTAAATCTACTTACCTGGAGTATTGCCTGGGGTGTTTCATTTGGGTCCTACAACATCTCCCTCTGTGGCTAAGGGGTAGTACCCCCTCTACACATTTGAGACCGGAGTTCTAGCCCGGCTTGTGACACCAAGTAATGAAGAGAGAGAGGTTGACCAGGGTTTTCATAACCAAGTAATGAAGAGAGGAGGTTGGACCAGGGGGTTTTTCATAACCAAGTAATGAAGAGAGAGAGGTTGAACCAGGGGGTTTTTGCATAACCAAGTAATGAAGAGAGAGAGGTTGAACCAGGGTTTTCATAACCAAGTAATGAAGAGAGAGAGTTGGACCAGGGGGTTTTCATAACCAAGTAATGAAGAGGAGAGGTTGGACCAGGGGTTTTCATAACCAAGTAATGAAGAGAGAGAGGTTGGACCAGGTTTTCATAACCAAGTAATGAAGAGAGAGGTTGGACCAGGGGTTTCATAACCAAGTAATGAAGAGAGAGAGGTTGGACCAGGGGGTTTTCAGAACCAAGTAATGAAGAGAGAGGTTGGACCAGGGGGTTTCAGGAGAACCAAGTAATGAAGAGAGAGAGGTTGGACCAGGGGTTTTCAGTAACCAAGTAATGAAGAGAGAGAGGTTGGACCAGGGGGTTTTGCATAACCAAGTAATGAAGAGAGAGAGGTTGGACCAGGGGTTTTCAGAACCAAGTAGTGAAGAGAGAGGTTGGACCAGGGGTTTTCATACACCAAGTAATGAAGAGAGAGGTTGGACCAGGGGTTTTTTCATAACCAAGTAATGAAGAGAGAGAGGTTGGACCAGGGGGTTTTCATAACAAGTAATGAAGAGAGAGAGGTTGGACCAGGGGTTTTCAGAACCAAGTAATGAAGAGAGAGAGGTTGGACCAGGGGGTTTTCAGAACCAAGTGACCTGATCAGGAATGTATTGTTTTGTTCCCCCCTCTCTCTCTCTCCACTCTTTTTCCCTCCCCTTGCTCCCTCCAGATAAATTAGCCCAATGGGTACGGTAACACCCCCTCCACGTGGCATGCTACAACGGGCAGGATGTGGTGGTGAATGAGCTGATCGAGTGTGGCGCCAACGTGAACCAGGTGTACGAGAAGGGTTTCGCCCCACTCCACTTCACGGCCGCCTCGCGCCATCGGGGCGCTCTGCCTGGAGCTGCTGGTGGGCAACGGGGCCCTCGTCAACATCAAGGTGAGGGGAGACCGGATGACCAACACTGTGTCTGAACTAAATAACACCCTACTTCCTATGTAGTGCACTACTTTTGACCAGGGGCCCATAGAGCAAGGAGCCGTGATGACACTGCCTGTGTCCCAAATGGCACCCTGTTCCCTTTTTATAAAGTACACTACTTTGGTTCAAAAAGTAGTGTACTTATAAATAGGGTGCCATTTGGGACGCATACATGACGCAGCACATGGCTTAGTATTTGGCCCTGGTCTACATTCAAATACCAATGGAATAGGCCTAACAATGCAAACTAAATGCCATCAGCGCTCCTCAATACGTGTTTGATTTTGCCTGTGGTCAGCAGCACAGACTGCCGTGTGAACCATCTTTGTCTTTCTATCTGCAGAGTAAAGATGGAAAGACCCCCCTCCACATGACGGCCATCCACGGACGCTTCTCCAGATCTCAAGCCATCATCCAGAATGGTGAGTCGCTGTGAATGCTCTCAACTGAATATATATGAACAACATATAACAACATGTAACAACACATCTGCCACACTGATCCTCAACACGGGGGCCCCTCAGGGGTGCGTGCTCAGTCCCCTCCTGTACTCTCTGTTCACCCATGACTGCATGGCCAGGCACGACTCCAACACCATCATTAAGTTTGCCGACGACACAACAGTGGTAGGCCTGATCACCGACAACGATGACACAGCCTATAGGGAGGAGGTCAGAGATCTGGCCGTGTGGTGCCAGGACAACAACCTCTCCCTCAACGTGACCAAGACAAAGGAGATGATTGTGGACTACAGGAAAAAAAAGAGGACTGAGCACGCCCCCATTCTCATCGACGGGGCTGTAGTGGAACAGGTTGAGAGCTTCAAGTTCCTTGGTGTCCACATCACCAACGAACTATCATGGTCCAAACACACCAAGACAGTCGTGGAGAGGGCACGACAAAGCCTATTCCCCCTCAGGAGACTAAAAAGATTTGGCATGGGTCCTCAGATCCTCAAAAAAATTCTACAGCTGCACCATCGAGAGCATCCTGACTGGTTGCATCACCGCCTGGTATGGCAACTGCTTGGCCTCTGACCGCAAGGCACTACAGAGGGTAGTGCGTACGGCCCAGTACATCACAGGGGCAAAGCTCCCTGCCATCCAGGACCTCTATACCAGGCGGTGTCAGAGGAAGGCCCTCAAAATTGTCAAAGACTCCAGTCACCCTAGTCATAGACTGTTCTCTCTGCTACCGCACGGCAAGCGGTACCGGAGTGCCAAGTCTAGGTCCAAAAGACTTCTCAACAGCTTCTACCCCAAGCCATAAGACTCCTGAACAGCTAATCATGGCTACCCGGACTATTTGCACTGCCCCCCACCCCCATACTTTTTACGCTGCTGCTACTCTGTTAAGTATTTATGCATAGTCACTTTAACTCTACCCACATGTACATATTACCTCAACTACCTCAACTAGCCGGTGCCCCCGCACATTGACTATGCAACGGTACCCCCCTGTATATATAGCCTCCCTACTGTCACTTTATTCTATTGTATATATAGCCTCCCTACTGTCACTTTATTTTTACTTCTGCTCTTTTTTTCTCAACACTTTTTTGTTGTTGTTTTATTCTTACTTTTTTGTTTAAAATAAATGCACTGTTGGTTAAGGGCTGTAAATAAGCATTTCACTGTAATGTCTGCACCTGTTGTATTCGGCGCATGTGACCAATAAAATTTGATTTGATTTGATTTGATTTGATGTGTGCGGTGCGCGCGTATGTCTACACTTTGTGTAGCCGTTAGCGATGATGCTAATGATAACCTTCTTCTGGTAGGGAAGGAATGGCTTTCCCCAAAACCTTCGCAAGTAAATGTTAACTACAAAGTAGCCTATGCCTGCATGGCAGAATTATACCGTGATCATTTGCATCACTCCAGTTGCCATTTGTTCTACAGCAACACCGCTTAACCAAACAAAGGTCTCTTCCTGGTGCATGCTTGCATTTAAGGGTAACTACACCCCAACATCTAAATGTCTTACATTTTTCCCAGACCTCACAAATGGTCACCTGATAGGGTTTAAACATTGTTGTGGACATAGAACATCCAATTGTGCTGTTTTGCTATTAAAAAGGTGTACTTTTGAGAGCGAAAACCTGCCAAAACAGGGACAAACGGTCAACGGGGAAATCTAAACGGAGAAAAGGGAACTTGGGAATTAACGGAATCAGGCAAAACATTGAAGGGATTGTATAGTGCCCTAATGGACTACAGACATTGACTGTCTCCTAGACTAAAAACAAAGGCTGCATGTACTGCCTATATTTTGAGGGAAACGCACTGTCCATTATTTGATTTGATTTGATCAGGGCAGGGCAGCACACAAACTGCATTTAGTCCAATAACAATCCATGATATTATTAGGGTGATAAATAAAAAGCAGTTGCTCCATGACACAAGAGCACGCTCTACTGGGACAAAAAGCTTACAGCACCTGGTATTCCCAGGCGGTCTCCCATCCAAGTACTAACCAGGCCCGACCCTGCTTAGCTTCCGAGATCGGACGAGATCGGGCGTATTCAGGCTGGTATGGCCATAAGCAAGGGAACAACTCTTGGTACACTATATAAAGTCAATGTGTCACTCACTCTGAAAGGGACACAGAAACGTATCCACTTTGTGACACAAACTGAAGAAGCTCAACCCCTGCTTACATTTCCAATATATATATATATATTTGAGTCTTGTTGGGGGGGGAAGAGGGCATATCCTATGTTGATTTATGACAAGTTCATTGACTAGGGCCCTATAAAATAGGCGTTGCGGACCGAATCACGGAATCCAGACATTAAACCGAAATTCAACAATATTCAAACATTTATTGAACTTAGTAAGAAATCAACTAAATCTATTCAACTTGTTAGAAAACGCATCCATTTGCCCAAGTCAATCATAAGACATGAACAAAATGCATCAGTGATTCGTATTTCCATGAACTTTCTGAAACGGCACAGGAATGCCCCTGTCTGTGTGCATGTGTGCGGTGCGCGCGTATGTCTACACTTTGTGTAGCCGTTAGCGATGATGCTAATGATAACCTTCTTCTGGTAGGGAAGGAATGGCTTTCCCCAAAACCTTCGCAAGTAAATGTTAACTACAAAGTAGCCTATGCCTGCATGGCAGAATTATACCGTGATCATTTGCATCACTCCAGTTGCCATTTGTTCTACAGCAACACCGCTTAACCAAACAAAGGTCTCTTCCTGGTGCATGCTTGCATTTAAGGGTAACTACACCCCAACATCTAAATGTCTTACATTTTTCCCAGACCTCACAAATGGTCACCTGATAGGGTTTAAACATTGTTGTGGACATAGAACATCCAATTGTGCTGTTTTGCTATTAAAAAGGTGTACTTTTGAGAGCGAAAACCTGCCAAAACAGGGACAAACGGTCAACGGGGAAATCTAAACGGAGAAAAGGGAACTTGGGAATTAACGGAATCAGGCAAAACATTGAAGGGATTGTATAGTGCCCTAATGGACTACAGACATTGACTGTCTCCTAGACTAAAAACAAAGGCTGCATGTACTGCCTATATTTTGAGGGAAACGCACTGTCCATTATTTGATTTGATTTGATCAGGGCAGGGCAGCACACAAACTGCATTTAGTCCAATAACAATCCATGATATTATTAGGGTGATAAATAAAAAGCAGTTGCTCCATGACACAAGAGCACGCTCTACTGGGACAAAAAGCTTACAGCACCTGGTATTCCCAGGCGGTCTCCCATCCAAGTACTAACCAGGCCCGAACCTGCTTAGCTTCCGAGATCGGACGAGATCGGGCGTATTCAGGCTGGTATGGCCGTAAGCGAGGGAACAACTCTTGGTACACTATATAAAGTCAATGTGTCACTCACTCTGAAAGGGACACAGAAACGTATCCACTTTGTGACACAAACTGAAGAAGCTCAACCCCTGCTTACATTTCCAATATATATATATATATATTTGAGTCTTGTTGGGGGGGAAGAGGGCATATCCTATGTTGATTTATGACAAGTTCATTGACTAGGGCCCTATAAAATAGGCGTTGCGGACCGAATCACGGAATCCAGACATTAAACCGAAATTCAACAATATTCAAACATTTATTGAACTTAGTAAGAAATCAACTAAATCTATTCAACTTGTTAGAAAACGCATTCATTTGCCCAAGTCAATCATAAGACATGAACAAAATGCATCAGTGATTCGTATTTCCATGAACTTTCTGAAACGGCACAGGAATGCCCCTGTCTGTGTGCATGTGTGCGGTGCGCGCGTATGTCTACACTTTGTGTAGCCGTTAGCGATGATGCTAATGATAACCTTCTTCTGGTAGGGAAGGAATGGCTTTCCCCAAAACCTTCGCAAGTAAATGTTAACTACAAAGTAGCCTATGCCTGCATGGCAGAATTATACCGTGATCATTTGCATCACTCCAGTTGCCATTTGTTCTACAGCAACACCGCTTAACCAAACAAAGGTCTCTTCCTGGTGCATGCTTGCATTTAAGGGTAACTACACCCCAACATCTAAATGTCTTACATTTTTCCCAGACCTCACAAATGGTCACCTGATAGGGTTTAAACATTGTTGTGGACATAGAACATCCAATTGTGCTGTTTTGCTATTAAAAAGGTGTACTTTTGAGAGCGAAAACCTGCCAAAACAGGGACAAACGGTCAACGGGGAAATCTAAACGGAGAAAAGGGAACTTGGGAATTAACGGAATCAGGCAAAACATTGAAGGGATTGTATAGTGCCCTAATGGACTACAGACATTGACTGTCTCCTAGACTAAAAACAAAGGCTGCATGTACTGCCTATATTTTGAGGGAAACGCACTGTCCATTATTTGATTTGATTTGATCAGGGCAGGGCAGCACACAAACTGCATTTAGTCCAATAACAATCCATGATATTATTAGGGTGATAAATAAAAAGCAGTTGCTCCATGACACAAGAGCACGCTCTACTGGGACAAAAGCTTACAGCACCTGGTATTCCCAGGCGGTCTCCCATCCAAGTACTAACCAGGCCCGACCCTGCTTAGCTTCCGAGATCGGACGAGATCGGGCGTATTCAGGCTGGTATGGCCGTAAGCGAGGGAACAACTCTTGGTACACTATATAAAGTCAATGTGTCACTCACTCTGAAAGGGACACAGAAACGTATCCACTTTGTGACACAAACTGAAGAAGCTCAACCCCTGCTTACATTTCCAATATATATATATATATATTTGAGTCTTGTTGGGGGGAAGAGGGCATATCCTATGTTGATTTATGACAAGTTCATTGACTAGGGCCCTATAAAATAGGCGTTGCGGACCGAATCACGGAATCCAGACATTAAACCGAAATTCAACAATATTCAAACATTTATTGAACTTAGTAAGAAATCAACTAAATCTATTCAACTTGTTAGAAAACGCATTCATTTGCCCAAGTCAATCATAAGACATGAACAAAATGCATCAGTGATTCGTATTTCCATGAACTTTCTGAAACGGCACAGGAATGCCCCTGTCTGTGTGCATGTGTGCGGTGCGCGCGTATGTCTACACTTTGTGTAGCCGTTAGCGATGATGCTAATGATAACCTTCTTCTGGTAGGGAAGGAATGGCTTTCCCCAAAACCTTCGCAAGTAAATGTTAACTACAAAGTAGCCTATGCCTGCCTGGCAGAATTATACCGTGATCATTTGCATCACTCCAGTTGCCATTTGTTCTACAGCAACACCGCTTAACCAAACAAAGGTCTCTTCCTGGTGCATGCTTGCATTTAAGGGTAACTACACCCCAACATCTAAATGTCTTACATTTTTCCCAGACCTCACAAATGGTCACCTGATAGGGTTTAAACATTGTTGTGGACATAGAACATCCAATTGTGCTGTTTTGCTATTAAAAAGGTGTACTTTTGAGAGCGAAAACCTGCCAAAACAGGGACAAACGGTCAACGGGGAAATCTAAACGGAGAAAAGGGAACTTGGGAATTAACGGAATCAGGCAAAACATTGAAGGGATTGTATAGTGCCCTAATGGACTACAGACATTGACTGTCTCCTAGACTAAAAACAAAGGCTGCATGTACTGCCTATATTTTGAGGGAAACGCACTGTCCATTATTTGATTTGATTTGATCAGGGCAGGGCAGCACACAAACTGCATTTAGTCCAATAACAATCCATGATATTATTAGGGTGATAAATAAAAAGCAGTTGCTCCATGACACAAGAGCACGCTCTACTGGGACAAAAGCTTACAGCACCTGGTATTCCCAGGCGGTCTCCCATCCAAGTACTAACCAGGCCCGACCCTGCTTAGCTTCCGAGATCGGACGAGATCGGGCGTATTCAGGCTGGTATGGCCGTAAGCGAGGGAACAACTCTTGGTACACTATATAAAGTCAATGTGTCACTCACTCTGAAAGGGACACAGAAACGTATCCACTTTGTGACACAAACTGAAGAAGCTCAACCCCTGCTTACATTTCCAATATATATATATATATATTTGAGTCTTGTTGGGGGGAAGAGGGCATATCCTATGTTGATTTATGACAAGTTCATTGACTAGGGCCCTATAAAATAGGCGTTGCGGACCGAATCACGGAATCCAGACATTAAACCGAAATTCAACAATATTCAAACATTTATTGAACTTAGTAAGAAATCAACTAAATCTATTCAACTTGTTAGAAAACGCATTCATTTGCCCAAGTCAATCATAAGACATGAAAAAAATGCATCAGTGATTCGTATTTCCATGAACTTTCTGAAACGGCACAGGAATGCCCCTGTCTGTGTGCATGTGTGCGGTGCGCGCGTATGTCTACACTTTGTGTAGCCGTTAGCGATGATGCTTATGATAACCTTCTTCTGGTAGGGAAGGAATGGCTTTCCCCAAAACCTTCGCAAGTAAATGTTAACTACAAAGTAGCCTATGCCTGCATGGCAGAATTATACCGTGATCATTTGCATCACTCCAGTTGCCATTTGTTCTACAGCAACACCGCTTAACCAAACAAAGGTCTCTTCCTGGTGCATGCTTGCATTTAAGGGTAACTACACCCCAACATCTAAATGTCTTACATTTTTCCCAGACCTCACAAATGGTCACCTGATAGGGTTTAAACATTGTTGTGGACATAGAACATCCAATTGTGCTGTTTTGCTATTAAAAAGGTGTACTTTTGAGAGCGAAAACCTGCCAAAACAGGGACAAACGGTCAACGGGGAAATCTAAACGGAGAAAAGGGAACTTGGGAATTAACGGAATCAGGCAAAACATTGAAGGGATTGTATAGTGCCCTAATGGACTACAGACATTGACTGTCTCCTAGACTAAAAACAAAGGCTGCATGTACTGCCTATATTTTGAGGGAAACGCACTGTCCATTATTTGATTTGATTTGATCAGGGCAGGGCAGCACACAAACTGCATTTAGTCCAATAACAATCCATGATATTATTAGGGTGATAAATAAAAAGCAGTTGCTCCATGACACAAGAGCACGCTCTACTGGGACAAAAAGCTTACAGCACCTGGTATTCCCAGGCGGTCTCCCATCCAAGTACTAACCAGGCCCGACCCTGCTTAGCTTCCGAGATCGGACGAGATCGGGCGTATTTTTTTTATTTTTTTTTATTTTTTTTTATTATCAAAAAATTCAATTTTTTACAATATTTACAGTACAATATTACAAAGAACAATACAGAAGACACTATCCTAACATAGGCAGGTGAACAATTCACCCCCTATCAAATCAAAGAACCCAAAGAAATAAAAATACAAAAAAAACTATTATACAAAAAAACCCAGACATGACTAAGACATAACAATTCCACCCACAAAATAGGCAGATACACCCCCTATCAAATAAAAAAAAATATTCAAAATAATTCTTCAAAAATTATAAGTGATTCCTCCACCATCCACCTTTGCAATCAACCCACACCCCTCAACAAAATGTTCATCAAAATCTTCCATCCCATAATTAAACAACATATCCATGTGTTTACTAAACAGTGATATAAAAATACCCCACACCTTCACCCTCTTCCTGTCAAAAAAACCATAATTCCTCCTACAAAAAATAGCATACCTCACAAAACTCAAAACAATATTCAACAAGCACACATTAACACCATCACATTTACCAGACACTCCAAATAACACAAGTTCCTCCCACACATACTTTTTCAAGAAATCACCCCCCCAGTTTTTACTTAACATTTCCTTAACTTTACAAAACATATCTTTTAATTCCTCACATTCTATAAACAAATGCATAAGCGTTTCTGGGAAACATCCACATATATCGCATTCCCTTTTTACTTCACAATTAATTTGATGTAACACCACCTTTGTAAATATTCTATTGTGTCTTAACTTAAAATCATTATTTTCACACTCCTTACTATTATATTTTACATTTAAATTTTCCCATATCTTTTTTTTCATCCAATTCTGGAAAAACTGTTTTCCAAAATTTTTCAGCAGCCGGCCTTCTTTAACATTTTCCTACCATTATTCTATACAATATTTTCACTGGTATAGTAGATAAATGTACTTTCTTCTCACTGCTACCAATGAACAAATTAGGAAATACAAACAGATTTTCTCTTTCAACCTCACTATTTATTAAATCCACCCATGCGCTTGGTATGCTATTCTTTATCTTGTCATACATATTATTCACTGTTCCCCTTCCCACCTCTTCATCCCATTCCTTGATAATATCAAAAATAGCTTCTTCAGGTAAAAACCCTGGAATTACCTCATAGGTATAATCTTTTATTTGTCGTAGACCTGCACTCCTAAATACTTTATTATACAAAACTTGTTCTTTGTTCTTGATTTTCTCATTCAGAAATATAGGTTGATTCATAATCAGGTCAATATGACCACATTCATAATATACATTAGGCAACAACTCTGCCCATGCATTTAGCACCTCTTTATAAAAATCTGGTACCTTTTCAAACATTTTCCTTTTAAGCCCCATCAATAAACCATTATCTCCACATCCACCACTCTCCTCTAAGTAGACCTTAAAGAAGTGTTTCCAGCCATAATCTTCACTGTCATACAAATATTTCTTTACTGTTTTTATCCTAATAGCTTTTCTTTTGACATCTAAATCTACAAGTTTTAAACCTCCATCCACATAGTCAGCTATCAATGTTTTCTGAGATATTCTAACACCTTTACCATCCCATATAAAATTAGACACCACCTTATTTAATTCATTTAGCACCCACTCAGGCATGTCCAGGACTCCCAAAACATACACAAATTTAGATAATACCAAAGCATTTGCAACCATTACTTTACCTTTTAACTTTAATTTTCTATTTTTCCAGAAATTTAACGTTAGCTTGACCTTATTAAGGATCCCAGTCCAAGTTATATCTTTTGCCTCTTTCTCCTTTACACCAATGTTTACTCCCAGCACTTTAATAAAATCCCTTGCTATCTTGAATGGAATCTCACACTTATTTGCATCGATATCCCCAACAAACATTATTTCAGTCTTCTCTATATTAACTTTAGCGCCCGATGCCTTACCATATATATCTATGATTCTCATAATGCTTCCAATGCTTCCTATATCTTTCACAGTGCAAGTAGTGTCATCAGCGTACTGATGTACAACACTGATACCACCACCTGGGATTCCGACACCCCTTACCTCTTTATTACTATTTATTAAAGTAGCTAACGGTTCTGTAGAAACACTGTACAACAGAGCTGACAAAGGACAGCCCTGCCTTACTGACCTCTCTACAGGAAAAGTATCTGTTAACACTCCGTTACATTTGACACAACTTTTAGCCCCGCTGTACAACAGGTTGATCCAAGATACAAACTTTGGCCCAAAACCAAACCTCTCCATAGTCTGTAATAGGAAGCTATGCTCCACTCTATCAAAAGCTTTGTTAAAATCCAAACTTAATACTATACCGCCTTCATTTTTCATTTGATTAACAACATCTCTAATTGTACAAATTACATCTGCAACATCTCTTCCAGGTATACCGTAGGCTTGTGTTGATGCAATAATACTCCCAATCACCTTTTTCATCCTATTCGCTAACACTTTAGTCAATATCTTATAATCCGAATTTAGAAGACTAATAGGCCTATAATTTTCTAACTTTAATCTACTGCCCCTATTCTTGAATAAAATCGTTAGCATACCAGTTGACATAGACTCAGGGATTTCCTTATTCTCTTCCATATAATGAAACACCTTCCCTAAAATGGGTGCCAAAATATCTACAAAGACTTTATAGAACTCATTTGTTAAACCATCCAAACCCGGACTTTTATTGCCTTGAGTGTTAACAATTGCTTCCTTGATTTCCATAATCGAAATCTCTTCATCACACATCAT
Organism: Coregonus clupeaformis; assembly: GCF_020615455.1. Lineage (NCBI taxonomy): Eukaryota > Metazoa > Chordata > Actinopteri > Salmoniformes > Salmonidae > Coregonus > Coregonus clupeaformis. Next base: position 27,227 of record NW_025535801.1, on the reverse strand, counting down.
TCTATCTACCTGAGATACTTTGGCACTAATTGTATCCAGCACTTTTTCAACACATACTTTATCTACATCATTCTTTTTGTAAAGATTTCTGTAAAAGGATTCAACTGTATCTAAGATCTCAACAAAATCGTTTACCTTTACACCTTTTTCATCTTCCAACTCTACAATGTAACTCTTAGTTTGTTTTCTTTTTTCAAGCCCCAAAAAAAAGGATGTACATTTCTCTCCCTCCAAAGCGTACTGTGCCCTACTCCTAACAATAGCACCCAAACATTTCTTTTTTTCATAACGACCCAGCTCTGCATGGATTTTCAAATAGTTCACAACATCATAGTCCGGATCAGTATCAGCCTTTTCAAGTTCATGCAACATCCTATTTCTAAGCATTGTTTCCTTCTGCTTATCTAACCGGTTGTGATTTCTAGCATACCTAATACTCCTGTTTTTTACTTTTCCTTTCACTTCCTCCCACCATAAACACACATTCTCTTTTAACAGTACATTAGACATTTCATCATTAATACATTCAACAATTTCATTTCTATATCCTTCCTCCTTTAACAGACTGGCATTTAAACACCAGACACCTCCCCCTCTCCTCTCCACACCAAAACCCATTTGAAATGACATTACTGCGTGATCACTATATGCTGTAAAGTTATATGACATCTTCTTAACATGCTGCACCAATTCTTGTTTTGCTAGACATAAATCAATTCTGCTTTGTTTTAATTCCTTTAGCACCACCTGCCTTCTAGAAAACACTCTTCTGTTTGGATTTTCAGCCCTCCATATATCTACTAGATTCTCCTCATTCATAAGTTTCCATAATGCATTTCTAGAAGAGTCATATCTGAATCTAGCACAACTAGAGGCATCCATTCTACTACACCTCACATTAAAGTCTCCTATCAATATACAGTTTTCTGAGCACAGTGTTTTTAAGTTGTGAAACATTTCTCTCCTTTCAGATTCAATGTTTGAAGCATAAACATTGATTAAACGAAAAACTACATTTTGCACTTCAAATTCAATTGCAATAAGTCTGCCATCATTGTCAGCATATATTTGTTTTACATTTTGAACCACATCGTTTTTTATCAAAATAGCCACACCACATGTTTTATCACTTCCATGACTACAAAAAATTAAATCAGACCATTTACTCTTAATCTCCTGTATTTTGGAATCTGTCCAATTGGTCTCTTGAAAACACAACATGTCTGCCTTAACAGACACTAAAACCTGCTCAAATTTGCTCATGTTTCTCAAACTGTTACCATTTAGGGATGCGACTGTAATCATTATTAATGTGTGCAGAGGTATAATCAGAGCAAAACAAGTCCTTTCAAAACCTACTTTTTCTTTTTTCCAAATCCCATCATCTCCCTAGTTTTCGACAATGACCTCTTATTTTTTGCAAACAACTGATGATCCTCACTATCTATTTCATCCTCCGTCTCCTGATTTGGAGCGGCAGGGAAGCCTTTTGAAAAGTGCGCTTTAACAGTGCCAGTGACTTCAGTGGACCCAGCTCGCTCTTTGGTGTCATTTTTACACACGCTTGAAACTGGCTCAGGCACCTGAGAAGCACCTTGCACCATCTCTACCTGTGTATGTATTTCACCCATCATGTGCTGCTGTTCCACCTTGTCAGCAGCAGAGACCAAAACTGCGTCTCGTGTTTTGCCAGAAGACATTACAGGCTCTTCAGGCATATCTGCCACTGTCTCTGAAGTCACACTCCCCATGTCACTCTCTTTTTCTCCTTCCATAAACACACTCCCCTCCTCTTCCTCAGAAGTGAGGTCCATTGTTTGCAAAAGTAAGTGATCTTTTCCCTTCTTACAGCTACATCTAACTTTCGGTCTGTCACACATTTCACACACATTACCTATGTTCAAACATTCTCTGGCATAATGCCCTTGTTCACTACATTTATGGCAAGTGAATTCTGGACATTCCTTAAGTATGTGCCCCGGCTGAATACATAGTCTACATACCTTCACTTGATTGTCATGGATTACACGAAAATATTCAAATCCCTCGACAGTGTTAAATTTGGTAGAATATGGCAAGGATTGCACATTGTCTGTGAACTTCACCTTGCAAAATCTCGTCCCGTCTACAATGTCTGTTCCTGGCCACATCCTCCTCTTGATTGGCGTGGTCGCCTTCACTTTCCAGCCTCTTAGTTTCTCATATATCTCCCCATCTGTAATGTATGCAGGCAAGTTCAAAAAGGACACCACAAGCTCATCGTTCCCTAGCTCTTTAGCCATGATTTGACAGTTCTTTATCTTTAGCCCGTCCATTAGTCTTTCTTTTCCCTTTACATGAGACATTGTTATTTCATACTTATTTCCGTCTCTCATTCTACATCCAAGTATTGTTCCACAAACTTCCCTTATTCCTCTCAGCAATTCCATCGTTGTTATTTTCCCTTCTCCAATTATTTCCACGTTCACCGTCAGTTCCTTCTCATACTTTCTTTTCTTCAGTTCTTCATTTGAAATTCTAATTTCACTGTTGTCCTTTCTCGTCGTCGTTTGTATTCTTGATGTTGACGCCATGTTGTCCATCCGGTTATTTTAATCAATATCCCCCAAACAGCTCACGCCGATGGGGGATAATAACAAAAAAGTTTCAAAGAAAATCAACTACAATCACACACAAACTTTCAAACTTATAAATCAAAAAAAACTCCAAACAAACGATATCCTCTCTCAAGCACTCAGACACCTGCCGCTCATCCACTTCCTGAAATTCCAAAAAGGGGCGTATTCAGGCTGGTATGGCCGTAAGCGAGGGAACAACTCTTGGTACACTATATAAAGTCAATGTGTCACTCACTCTGAAAGGGACACAGAAACGTATCCACTTTGTGACACAAACTGAAGAAGCTCAACCCCTGCTTACATTTCCAATATATATATATATATATTTGAGTCTTGTTGGGGGGGGGAAGAGGGCATATCCTATGTTGATTTATGACAAGTTCATTGACTAGGGCCCTATAAAATAGGCGTTGCGGACCGAATCACGGAATCCAGACATTAAACCGAAATTCAACAATATTCAAACATTTATTGAACTTAGTAAGAAATCAACTAAATCTATTCAACTTGTTAGAAAACGCATTCATTTGCCCAAGTCAATCATAAGACATGAACAAAATGCATCAGTGATTCGTATTTCCATGAACTTTCTGAAACGGCACAGGAATGCCCCTGTCTGTGTGCATGTGTGCGGTGCGCGCGTATGTCTACACTTTGTGTAGCCGTTAGCGATGATGCTAATGATAACCTTCTTCTGGTAGGGAAGGAATGGCTTTCCCCAAAACCTTCGCAAGTAAATGTTAACTACAAAGTAGCCTATGCCTGCCTGGCAGAATTATACCGTGATCATTTGCATCACTCCAGTTGCCATTTGTTCTACAGCAACACCGCTTAACCAAACAAAGGTCTCTTCCTGGTGCATGCTTGCATTTAAGGGTAACTACACCCCAACATCTAAATGTCTTACATTTTTCCCAGACCTCACAAATGGTCACCTGATAGGGTTTAAACATTGTTGTGGACATAGAACATCCAATTGTGCTGTTTTGCTATTAAAAAGGTGTACTTTTGAGAGCGAAAACCTGCCAAAACAGGGACAAACGGTCAACGGGGAAATCTAAACGGAGAAAAGGGAACTTGGGAATTAACGGAATCAGGCAAAACATTGAAGGGATTGTATAGTGCCCTAATGGACTACAGACATTGACTGTCTCCTAGACTAAAAACAAAGGCTGCATGTACTGCCTATATTTTGAGGGAAACGCACTGTCCATTATTTGATTTGATTTGATCAGGGCAGGGCAGCACACAAACTGCATTTAGTCCAATAACAATCCATGATATTATTAGGGTGATAAATAAAAAGCAGTTGCTCCATGACACAAGAGCACGCTCTACTGGGACAAAAAGCTTACAGCACCTGGTATTCCCAGGCGGTCTCCCATCCAAGTACTAACCAGGCCCAACCCTGCTTAGCTTCCGAGATCGGACGAGATCGGGCGTATTCAGGCTGGTATGGCCGTAAGCGAGGGAACAACTCTTGGTACACTATATAAAGTCAATGTGTCACTCACTCTGAAAGGGACACAGAAACGTATCCACTTTGTGACACAAACTGAAGAAGCTCAACCCCTGCTTACATTTCCAATATATATATATATATATTTGAGTCTTGTTGGGGGGGGGAAGAGGGCATATCCTATGTTGATTTATGACAAGTTCATTGACTAGGGCCCTATAAAATAGGCGTTGCGGACCGAATCACGGAATCCAGACATTAAACCGAAATTCAACAATATTCAAACATTTATTGAACTTAGTAAGAAATCAACTAAATCTATTCAACTTGTTAGAAAACGCATTCATTTGCCCAAGTCAATCATAAGACATGAACAAAATGCATCAGTGATTCGTATTTCCATGAACTTTCTGAAACGGCACAGGAATGCCCCTGTCTGTGTGCATGTGTGCGGTGCGCGCGTATGTCTACACTTTGTGTAGCCGTTAGCGATGATGCTAATGATAACCTTCTTCTGGTAGGGAAGGAATGGCTTTCCCCAAAACCTTCGCAAGTAAATGTTAACTACAAAGTAGCCTATGCCTGCCTGGCAGAATTATACCGTGATCATTTGCATCACTCCAGTTGCCATTTGTTCTACAGCAACACCGCTTAACCAAACAAAGGTCTCTTCCTGGTGCATGCTTGCATTTAAGGGTAACTACACCCCAACATCTAAATGTCTTACATTTTTCCCAGACCTCACAAATGGTCACCTGATAGGGTTTAAACATTGTTGTGGACATAGAACATCCAATTGTGCTGTTTTGCTATTAAAAAGGTGTACTTTTGAGAGCGAAAACCTGCCAAAACAGGGACAAACGGTCAACGGGGAAATCTAAACGGAGAAAAGGGAACTTGGGAATTAACGGAATCAGGCAAAACATTGAAGGGATTGTATAGTGCCCTAATGGACTACAGACATTGACTGTCTCCTAGACTAAAAACAAAGGCTGCATGTACTGCCTATATTTTGAGGGAAACGCACTGTCCATTATTTGATTTGATTTGATCAGGGCAGGGCAGCACACAAACTGCATTTAGTCCAATAACAATCCATGATATTATTAGGGTGATAAATAAAAAGCAGTTGCTCCATGACACAAGAGCACGCTCTACTGGGACAAAAAGCTTACAGCACCTGGTATTCCCAGGCGGTCTCCCATCCAAGTACTAACCAGGCCCGACCCTGCTTAGCTTCCGAGATCGGACGAGATCGGGCGTATTCAGGCTGGTATGGCCGTAAGCGAGGGAACAACTCTTGGTACACTATATAAAGTCAATGTGTCACTCACTCTGAAAGGGACACAGAAACGTATCCACTTTGTGACACAAACTGAAGAAGCTCAACCCCTGCTTACATTTCCAATATATATATATATATATTTGAGTCTTGTTGGGGGGGGGAAGAGGGCATATCCTATGTTGATTTATGACAAGTTCATTGACTAGGGCCCTATAAAATAGGCGTTGCGGACCGAATCACGGAATCCAGACATTAAACCGAAATTCAACAATATTCAAACATTTATTGAACTTAGTAAGAAATCAACTAAATCTATTCAACTTGTTAGAAAACGCATTCATTTGCCCAAGTCAATCATAAGACATGAACAAAATGCATCAGTGATTCGTATTTCCATGAACTTTCTGAAACGGCACAGGAATGCCCCTGTCTGTGTGCATGTGTGCGGTGCGCGCGTATGTCTACACTTTGTGTAGCCGTTAGCGATGATGCTAATGATAACCTTCTTCTGGTAGGGAAGGAATGGCTTTCCCCAAAACCTTCGCAAGTAAATGTTAACTACAAAGTAGCCTATGCCTGCCTGGCAGAATTATACCGTGATCATTTGCATCACTCCAGTTGCCATTTGTTCTACAGCAACACCGCTTAACCAAACAAAGGTCTCTTCCTGGTGCATGCTTGCATTTAAGGGTAACTACACCCCAACATCTAAATGTCTTACATTTTTCCCAGACCTCACAAATGGTCACCTGATAGGGTTTAAACATTGTTGTGGACATAGAACATCCAATTGTGCTGTTTTGCTATTAAAAAGGTGTACTTTTGAGAGCGAAAACCTGCCAAAACAGGGACAAACGGTCAACGGGGAAATCTAAACGGAGAAAAGGGAACTTGGGAATTAACGGAATCAGGCAAAACATTGAAGGGATTGTATAGTGCCCTAATGGACTACAGACATTGACTGTCTCCTAGACTAAAAACAAAGGCTGCATGTACTGCCTATATTTTGAGGGAAACGCACTGTCCATTATTTGATTTGATTTGATCAGGGCAGGGCAGCACACAAACTGCATTTAGTCCAATAACAATCCATGATATTATTAGGGTGATAAATAAAAAGCAGTTGCTCCATGACACAAGAGCACGCTCTACTGGGACAAAAAGCTTACAGCACCTGGTATTCCCAGGCGGTCTCCCATCCAAGTACTAACCAGGCCCGACCCTGCTTAGCTTCCGAGATCGGACGAGATCGGGCGTATTCAGGCTGGTATGGCCGTAAGCGAGGGAACAACTCTTGGTACACTATATAAAGTCAATGTGTCACTCACTCTGAAAGGGACACAGAAACGTATCCACTTTGTGACACAAACTGAAGAAGCTCAACCCCTGCTTACATTTCCAATATATATATATATATATTTGAGTCTTGTTGGGGGGGGGGAAGAGGGCATATCCTATGTTGATTTATGACAAGTTCATTGACTAGGGCCCTATAAAATAGGCGTTGCGGACCGAATCACGGAATCCAGACATTAAACCGAAATTCAACAATATTCAAACATTTATTGAACTTAGTAAGAAATCAACTAAATCTATTCAACTTGTTAGAAAACGCATTCATTTGCCCAAGTCAATCATAAGACATGAACAAAATGCATCAGTGATTCGTATTTCCATGAACTTTCTGAAACGGCACAGGAATGCCCCTGTCTGTGTGCATGTGTGCGGTGCGCGCGTATGTCTACACTTTGTGTAGCCGTTAGCGATGATGCTAATGATAACCTTCTTCTGGTAGGGAAGGAATGGCTTTCCCCAAAACCTTCGCAAGTAAATGTTAACTACAAAGTAGCCTATGCCTGCCTGGCAGAATTATACCGTGATCATTTGCATCACTCCAGTTGCCATTTGTTCTACAGCAACACCGCTTAACCAAACAAAGGTCTCTTCCTGGTGCATGCTTGCATTTAAGGGTAACTACACCCCAACATCTAAATGTCTTACATTTTTCCCAGACCTCACAAATGGTCACCTGATAGGGTTTAAACATTGTTGTGGACATAGAACATCCAATTGTGCTGTTTTGCTATTAAAAAGGTGTACTTTTGAGAGCGAAAACCTGCCAAAACAGGGACAAACGGTCAACGGGGAAATCTAAACGGAGAAAAGGGAACTTGGGAATTAACGGAATCAGGCAAAACATTGAAGGGATTGTATAGTGCCCTAATGGACTACAGACATTGACTGTCTCCTAGACTAAAAACAAAGGCTGCATGTACTGCCTATATTTTGAGGGAAACGCACTGTCCATTATTTGATTTGATTTGATCAGGGCAGGGCAGCACACAAACTGCATTTAGTCCAATAACAATCCATGATATTATTAGGGTGATAAATAAAAAGCAGTTGCTCCATGACACAAGAGCACGCTCTACTGGGACAAAAGCTTACAGCACCTGGTATTCCCAGGCGGTCTCCCATCCAAGTACTAACCAGGCCCGACCCTGCTTAGCTTCCGAGATCGGACGAGATCGGGCGTATTCAGGCTGGTATGGCCGTAAGCGAGGGAACAACTCTTGGTACACTATATAAAGTCAATGTGTCACTCACTCTGAAAGGGACACAGAAACGTATCCACTTTGTGACACAAACTGAAGAAGCTCAACCCCTGCTTACATTTCCAATATATATATATATATATTTGAGTCTTGTTGGGGGGGGGGGAAGAGGGCATATCCTATGTTGATTTATGACAAGTTCATTGACTAGGGCCCTATAAAATAGGCGTTGTGGACCGAATCACGGAATCCAGACATTAAACCGAAATTCAACAATATTCAAACATTTATTGAACTTAGTAAGAAATCAACTAAATCTATTCAACTTGTTAGAAAACGCATTCATTTGCCCAAGTCAATCATAAGACATGAACAAAATGCATCAGTGATTCGTATTTCCATGAACTTTCTGAAACGGCACAGGAATGCCCCTGTCTGTGTGCATGTGTGCGGTAAGCGCGTATGTCTACACTTTGTGTAGCCGTTAGCGATGATGCTAATGATAACCTTCTTCTGGTAGGGAAGGAATGGCTTTCCCCAAAACCTTCGCAAGTAAATGTTAACTACAAAGTAGCCTATGCCTGCCTGGCAGAATTATACCGTGATCATTTGCATCACTCCAGTTGCCATTTGTTCTACAGCAACACCGCTTAACCAAACAAAGGTCTCTTCCTGGTGCATGCTTGCATTTAAGGGTAACTACACCCCAACATCTAAATGTCTTACATTTTTCCCAGACCTCACAAATGGTCACCTGATAGGGTTTAAACATTGTTGTGGACATAGAACATCCAATTGTGCTGTTTTGCTATTAAAAAGGTGTACTTTTGAGAGCGAAAACCTGCCAAAACAGGGACAAACGGTCAACGGGGAAATCTAAACGGAGAAAAGGGAACTTGGGAATTAACGGAATCAGGCAAAACATTGAAGGGATTGTATAGTGCCCTAATGGACTACAGACATTGACTGTCTCCTAGACTAAAAACAAAGGCTGCATGTACTGCCTATATTTTGAGGGAAACGCACTGTCCATTATTTGATTTGATTTGATCAGGGCAGGGCAGCACACAAACTGCATTTAGTCCAATAACAATCCATGATATTATTAGGGTGATAAATAAAAAGCAGTTGCTCCATGACACAAGAGCACGCTCTACTGGGACAAAAGCTTACAGCACCTGGTATTCCCAGGCGGTCTCCCATCCAAGTACTAACCAGGCCCGACCCTGCTTAGCTTCCGAGATCGGACGAGATCGGGCGTATTCAGGCTGGTATGGCCGTAAGCGAGGGAACAACTCTTGGTACACTATATAAAGTCAATGTGTCACTCACTCTGAAAGGGACACAGAAACGTATCCACTTTGTGACACAAACTGAAGAAGCTCAACCCCTGCTTACATTTCCAATATATATATATATATATTTGAGTCTTGTTGGGGGGGAAGAGGGCATATCCTATGTTGATTTATGACAAGTTCATTGACTAGGGCCCTATAAAATAGGCGTTGCGGACCGAATCACGGAATCCAGACATTAAACCGAAATTCAACAATATTCAAACATTTATTGAACTTAGTAAGAAATCAACTAAATCTATTCAACTTGTTAGAAAACGCATTCATTTGCCCAAGTCAATCATAAGACATGAACAAAATGCATCAGTGATTCGTATTTCCATGAACTTTCTGAAACGGCACAGGAATGCCCCTGTCTGTGTGCATGTGTGCGGTAGCGCGCGTATGTCTACACTTTGTGTAGCCGTTAGCGATGATGCTAATGATAACCTTCTTCTGGTAGGGAAGGAATGGCTTTCCCCAAAACCTTCGCAAGTAAATGTTAACTACAAAGTAGCCTATGCCTGCCTGGCAGAATTATACCGTGATCATTTGCATCACTCCAGTTGCCATTTGTTCTACAGCAACACCGCTTAACCAAACAAAGGTCTCTTCCTGGTGCATGCTTGCATTTAAGGGTAACTACACCCCAACATCTAAATGTCTTACATTTTTCCCAGACCTCACAAATGGTCACCTGATAGGGTTTAAACATTGTTGTGGACATAGAACATCCAATTGTGCTGTTTTGCTATTAAAAAGGTGTACTTTTGAGAGCGAAAACCTGCCAAAACAGGGACAAACGGTCAACGGGGAAATCTAAACGGAGAAAAGGGAACTTGGGAATTAACGGAATCAGGCAAAACATTGAAGGGATTGTATAGTGCCCTAATGGACTACAGACATTGACTGTCTCCTAGACTAAAAACAAAGGCTGCATGTACTGCCTATATTTTGAGGGAAACGCACTGTCCATTATTTGATTTGATTTGATCAGGGCAGGGCAGCACACAAACTGCATTTAGTCCAATAACAATCCATGATATTATTAGGGTGATAAATAAAAAGCAGTTGCTCCATGACACAAGAGCACGCTCTACTGGGACAAAAAGCTTACAGCACCTGGTATTCCCAGGCGGTCTCCCATCCAAGTACTAACCAGGCCCGACCCTGCTTAGCTTCCGAGATCGGACGAGATCGGGCGTATTCAGGCTGGTATGGCCGTAAGCGAGGGAACAACTCTTGGTACACTATATAAAGTCAATGTGTCACTCACTCTGAAAGGGACACAGAAACGTATCCACTTTGTGACACAAACTGAAGAAGCTCAACCCCTGCTTACATTTCCAATATATATATATATATATTTGAGTCTTGTTGGGGGGGGGGAAGAGGGCATATCCTATGTTGATTTATGACAAGTTCATTGACTAGGGCCCTATAAAATAGGCGTTAAAGACCGAATCACGGAATCCAGACATTAAACCGAAATTCAACAATATTCAAACATTTATTGAACTTAGTAAGAAATCAACTAAATCTATTCAACTTGTTAGAAAACGCATTCATTTGCCCAAGTCAATCATAAGACATGAACAAAATGCATCAGTGATTCGTATTTCCATGAACTTTCTGAAACGGCACAGGAATGCCCCTGTCTGTGTGCATGTGTGCGGTGCGCGCGTATGTCTACACTTTGTGTAGCCGTTAGCGATGATGCTAATGATAACCTTCTTCTGGTAGGGAAGGAATGGCTTTCCCCAAAACCTTCGCAAGTAAATGTTAACTACAAAGTAGCCTATGCCTGCCTGGCAGAATTATACCGTGATCATTTGCATCACTCCAGTTGCCATTTGTTCTACAGCAACACCGCTTAACCAAACAAAGGTCTCTTCCTGGTGCATGCTTGCATTTAAGGGTAACTACACCCCAACATCTAAATGTCTTACATTTTTCCCAGACCTCACAAATGGTCACCTGATAGGGTTTAAACATTGTTGTGGACATAGAACATCCAATTGTGCTGTTTTGCTATTAAAAAGGTGTACTTTTGAGAGCGAAAACCTGCCAAAACAGGGACAAACGGTCAACGGGGAAATCTAAACGGAGAAAAGGGAACTTGGGAATTAACGGAATCAGGCAAAACATTGAAGGGATTGTATAGTGCCCTAATGGACTACAGACATTGACTGTCTCCTAGACTAAAAACAAAGGCTGCATGTACTGCCTATATTTTGAGGGAAACGCACTGTCCATTATTTGATTTGATTTGATCAGGGCAGGGCAGCACACAAACTGCATTTAGTCCAATAACAATCCATGATATTATTAGGGTGATAAATAAAAAGCAGTTGCTCCATGACACAAGAGCACGCTCTACTGGGACAAAAAGCTTACAGCACCTGGTATTCCCAGGCGGTCTCCCATCCAAGTACTAACCAGGCCCGACCCTGCTTAGCTTCCGAGATCGGACGAGATCGGGCGTATTCAGGCTGGTATGGCCGTAAGCGAGGGAACAACTCTTGGTACACTATATAAAGTCAATGTGTCACTCACTCTGAAAGGGACACAGAAACGTATCCACTTTGTGACACAAACTGAAGAAGCTCAACCCCTGCTTACATTTCCAATATATATATATATATATTTGAGTCTTGTTGGGGGGGGGAAGAGGGCATATCCTATGTTGATTTATGACAAGTTCATTGACTAGGGCCCTATAAAATAGGCGTTGCGGACCGAATCACGGAATCCAGACATTAAACCGAAATTCAACAATATTCAAACATTTATTGAACTTAGTAAGAAATCAACTAAATCTATTCAACTTGTTAGAAAACGCATTCATTTGCCCAAGTCAATCATAAGACATGAACAAAATGCATCAGTGATTCGTATTTCCATGAACTTTCTGAAACGGCACAGGAATGCCCCTGTCTGTGTGCATGTGTGCGGTGCGCGCGTATGTCTACACTTTGTGTAGCCGTTAGCGATGATGCTAATGATAACCTTCTTCTGGTAGGGAAGGAATGGCTTTCCCCAAAACCTTCGCAAGTAAATGTTAACTACAAAGTAGCCTATGCCTGCCTGGCAGAATTATACCGTGATCATTTGCATCACTCCAGTTGCCATTTGTTCTACAGCAACACCGCTTAACCAAACAAAGGTCTCTTCCTGGTGCATGCTTGCATTTAAGGGTAACTACACCCCAACATCTAAATGTCTTACATTTTTCCCAGACCTCACAAATGGTCACCTGATAGGGTTTAAACATTGTTGTGGACATAGAACATCCAATTGTGCTGTTTTGCTATTAAAAAGGTGTACTTTTGAGAGCGAAAACCTGCCAAAACAGGGACAAACGGTCAACGGGGAAATCTAAACGGAGAAAAGGGAACTTGGGAATTAACGGAATCAGGCAAAACATTGAAGGGATTGTATAGTGCCCTAATGGACTACAGACATTGACTGTCTCCTAGACTAAAAACAAAGGCTGCATGTACTGCCTATATTTTGAGGGAAACGCACTGTCCATTATTTGATTTGATTTGATCAGGGCAGGGCAGCACACAAACTGCATTTAGTCCAATAACAATCCATGATATTATTAGGGTGATAAATAAAAAGCAGTTGCTCCATGACACAAGAGCACGCTCTACTGGGACAAAAAGCTTACAGCACCTGGTATTCCCAGGCGGTCTCCCATCCAAGTACTAACCAGGCCCGACCCTGCTTAGCTTCCGAGATCGGACGAGATCGGGCGTATTCAGGCTGGTATGGCCGTAAGCGAGGGAACAACTCTTGGTACACTATATAAAGTCAATGTGTCACTCACTCTGAAAGGGACACAGAAACGTATCCACTTTGTGACACAAACTGAAGAAGCTCAACCCCTGCTTACATTTCCAATATATATATATATATATTTGAGTCTTGTTGGGGGGGGGGGGGGAAGAGGGCATATCCTATGTTGATTTATGACAAGTTCATTGACTAGGGCCCTATAAAATAGGCGTTTGCGGACCGAATCACGGAATCCAGACATTAAACCGAAATTCAACAATATTCAAACATTTATTGAACTTAGTAAGAAATCAACTAAATCTATTCAACTTGTTAGAAAACGCATTCATTTGCCCAAGTAAATCATAAGACATGAACAAAATGCATCAGTGATTCGTATTTCCATGAACTTTCTGAAACGGCACAGGAATGCCCCTGTCTGTGTGCATGTGTGCGGTGCGCGCGTATGTCTACACTTTGTGTAGCCGTTAGCGATGATGCTAATGATAACCTTCTTCTGGTAGGGAAGGAATGGCTTTCCCCAAAACCTTCGCAAGTAAATGTTAACTACAAAGTAGCCTATGCCTGCCTGGCAGAATTATACCGTGATCATTTGCATCACTCCAGTTGCCATTTGTTCTACAGCAACACCGCTTAACCAAACAAAGGTCTCTTCCTGGTGCATGCTTGCATTTAAGGGTAACTACACCCCAACATCTAAATGTCTTACATTTTTCCCAGACCTCACAAATGGTCACCTGATAGGGTTTAAACATTGTTGTGGACATAGAACATCCAATTGTGCTGTTTTGCTATTAAAAAGGTGTACTTTTGAGAGCGAAAACCTGCCAAAACAGGGACAAACGGTCAACGGGGAAATCTAAACGGAGAAAAGGGAACTTGGGAATTAACGGAATCAGGCAAAACATTGAAGGGATTGTATAGTGCCCTAATGGACTACAGACATTGACTGTCTCCTAGACTAAAAACAAAGGCTGCATGTACTGCCTATATTTTGAGGGAAACGCACTGTCCATTATTTGATTTGATTTGATCAGGGCAGGGCAGCACACAAACTGCATTTAGTCCAATAACAATCCATGATATTATTAGGGTGATAAATAAAAAGCAGTTGCTCCATGACACAAGAGCACGCTCTACTGGGACAAAAAGCTTACAGCACCTGGTATTCCCAGGCGGTCTCCCATCCAAGTACTAACCAGGCCCGACCCTGCTTAGCTTCCGAGATCAGACGAGATCGGGCGTATTCAGGCTGGTATGGCCGTAAGCGAGGGAACAACTCTTGGTACACTATATAAAGTCAATGTGTCACTCACTCTGAAAGGGACACAGAAACGTATCCACTTTGTGACACAAACTGAAGAAGCTCAACCCCTGCTTACATTTCCAATATATATATATATATTTGAGTCTTGTTGGGGGGGGGAAGAGGGCATATCCTATGTTGATTTATGACAAGTTCATTGACTAGGGCCCTATAAAATAGGCGTTGCGGACCGAATCACGGAATCCAGACATTAAACCGAAATTCAACAATATTCAAACATTTATTGAACTTAGTAAGAAATCAACTAAATCTATTCAACTTGTTAGAAAACGCATTCATTTGCCCAAGTCAATCATAAGACATGAACAAAATGCATCAGTGATTCGTATTTCCATGAACTTTCTGAAACGGCACAGGAATGCCCCTGTCTGTGTGCATGTGTGCGGTACGCGCGTATGTCTACACTTTGTGTAGCCGTTAGCGATGATGCTAATGATAACCTTCTTCTGGTAGGGAAGGAATGGCTTTCCCCAAAACCTTCGCAAGTAAATGTTAACTACAAAGTAGCCTATGCCTGCCTGGCAGAATTATACCGTGATCATTTGCATCACTCCAGTTGCCATTTGTTCTACAGCAACACCGCTTAACCAAACAAAGGTCTCTTCCTGGTGCATGCTTGCATTTAAGGGTAACTACACCCCAACATCTAAATGTCTTACATTTTTCCCAGACCTCACAAATGGTCACCTGATAGGGTTTAAACATTGTTGTGGACATAGAACATCCAATTGTGCTGTTTTGCTATTAAAAAGGTGTACTTTTGAGAGCGAAAACCTGCCAAAACAGGGACAAACGGTCAACGGGGAAATCTAAACGGAGAAAAGGGAACTTGGGAATTAACGGAATCAGGCAAAACATTGAAGGGATTGTATAGTGCCCTAATGGACTACAGACATTGACTGTCTCCTAGACTAAAAACAAAGGCTGCATGTACTGCCTATATTTTGAGGGAAACGCACTGTCCATTATTTGATTTGATTTGATCAGGGCAGGGCAGCACACAAACTGCATTTAGTCCAATAACAATCCATGATATTATTAGGGTGATAAATAAAAAGCAGTTGCTCCATGACACAAGAGCACGCTCTACTGGGACAAAAAGCTTACAGCACCTGGTATTCCCAGGCGGTCTCCCATCCAAGTACTAACCAGGCCCGACCCTGCTTAGCTTCCGAGATCGGACGAGATCGGGCGTATTCAGGCTGGTATGGCCGTAAGCGAGGGAACAACTCTTGGTACACTATATAAAGTCAATGTGTCACTCACTCTGAAAGGGACACAGAAACGTATCCACTTTGTGACACAAACTGAAGAAGCTCAACCCCTGCTTACATTTCCAATATATATATATATATATTTGAGTCTTGTTGGGGGGGGGAAGAGGGCATATCCTATGTTGATTTATGACAAGTTCATTGACTAGGGCCCTATAAAATAGGCGTTACGGACCGAATCACGGAATCCAGACATTAAACCGAAATTCAACAATATTCAAACATTTATTGAACTTAGTAAGAAATCAACTAAATCTATTCAACTTGTTAGAAAACGCATTCATTTGCCCAAGTCAATCATAAGACATGAACAAAATGCATCAGTGATTCGTATTTCCATGAACTTTCTGAAACGGCACAGGAATGCCCCTGTCTGTGTGCATGTGTGCGGTAGCGCGCGTATGTCTACACTTTGTGTAGCCGTTAGCGATGATGCTAATGATAACCTTCTTCTGGTAGGGAAGGAATGGCTTTCCCCAAAACCTTCGCAAGTAAATGTTAACTACAAAGTAGCCTATGCCTGCCTGGCAGAATTATACCGTGATCATTTGCATCACTCCAGTTGCCATTTGTTCTACAGCAACACCGCTTAACCAAACAAAGGTCTCTTCCTGGTGCATGCTTGCATTTAAGGGTAACTACACCCCAACATCTAAATGTCTTACATTTTTCCCAGACCTCACAAATGGTCACCTGATAGGGTTTAAACATTGTTGTGGACATAGAACATCCAATTGTGCTGTTTTGCTATTAAAAAGGTGTACTTTTGAGAGCGAAAACCTGCCAAAACAGGGACAAACGGTCAACGGGGAAATCTAAACGGAGAAAAGGGAACTTGGGAATTAACGGAATCAGGCAAAACATTGAAGGGATTGTATAGTGCCCTAATGGACTACAGACATTGACTGTCTCCTAGACTAAAAACAAAGGCTGCATGTACTGCCTATATTTTGAGGGAAACGCACTGTCCATTATTTGATTTGATTTGATCAGGGCAGGGCAGCACACAAACTGCATTTAGTCCAATAACAATCCATGATATTATTAGGGTGATAAATAAAAAGCAGTTGCTCCATGACACAAGAGCACGCTCTACTGGGACAAAAAGCTTACAGCACCTGGTATTCCCAGGCGGTCTCCCATCCAAGTACTAACCAGGCCCGACCCTGCTTAGCTTCCGAGATCGGACGAGATCGGGCGTATTCAGGCTGGTATGGCCGTAAGCGAGGGAACAACTCTTGGTACACTATATAAAGTCAATGTGTCACTCACTCTGAAAGGGACACAGAAACGTATCCACTTTGTGACACAAACTGAAGAAGCTCAACCCCTGCTTACATTTCCAATATATATATATATATATTTGAGTCTTGTTGGGGGGGAAGAGGGCATATCCTATGTTGATTTATGACAAGTTCATTGACTAGGGCCCTATAAAATAGGCGTTACGGACCGAATCACGGAATCCAGACATTAAACCGAAATTCAACAATATTCAAACATTTATTGAACTTAGTAAGAAATCAACTAAATCTATTCAACTTGTTAGAAAACGCATTCATTTGCCCAAGTCAATCATAAGACATGAACAAAATGCATCAGTGATTCGTATTTCCATGAACTTTCTGAAACGGCACAGGAATGCCCCTGTCTGTGTGCATGTGTGCGGTGCGCGCGTATGTCTACACTTTGTGTAGCCGTTAGCGATGATGCTAATGATAACCTTCTTCTGGTAGGGAAGGAATGGCTTTCCCCAAAAACCTTCGCAAGTAAATGTTAACTACAAAGTAGCCTATGCCTGCCTGGCAGAATTATACCGTGATCATTTGCATCACTCCAGTTGCCATTTGTTCTACAGCAACACCGCTTAACCAAACAAAGGTCTCTTCCTGGTGCATGCTTGCATTTAAGGGTAACTACACCCCAACATCTAAATGTCTTACATTTTTCCCAGACCTCACAAATGGTCACCTGATAGGGTTTAAACATTGTTGTGGACATAGAACATCCAATTGTGCTGTTTTGCTATTAAAAAGGTGTACTTTTGAGAGCGAAAACCTGCCAAAACAGGGACAAACGGTCAACGGGGAAATCTAAACGGAGAAAAGGGAACTTGGGAATTAACGGAATCAGGCAAAACATTGAAGGGATTGTATAGTGCCCTAATGGACTACAGACATTGACTGTCTCCTAGACTAAAAACAAAGGCTGCATGTACTGCCTATATTTTGAGGGAAACGCACTGTCCATTATTTGATTTGATTTGATCAGGGCAGGGCAGCACACAAACTGCATTTAGTCCAATAACAATCCATGATATTATTAGGGTGATAAATAAAAAGCAGTTGCTCCATGACACAAGAGCACGCTCTACTGGGACAAAAGCTTACAGCACCTGGTATTCCCAGGCGGTCTCCCATCCAAGTACTAACCAGGCCCGACCCTGCTTAGCTTCCGAGATCGGACGAGATCGGGCGTATTCAGGCTGGTATGGCCGTAAGCGAGGGAACAACTCTTGGTACACTATATAAAGTCAATGTGTCACTCACTCTGAAAGGGACACAGAAACGTATCCACTTTGTGACACAAACTGAAGAAGCTCAACCCCTGCTTACATTTCCAATATATATATATATATATTTGAGTCTTGTTGGGGGGGGAAGAGGGCATATCCTATGTTGATTTATGACAAGTTCATTGACTAGGGCCCTATAAAATAGGCGTTACGGACCGAATCACGGAATCCAGACATTAAACCGAAATTCAACAATATTCAAACATTTATTGAACTTAGTAAGAAATCAACTAAATCTATTCAACTTGTTAGAAAACGCATTCATTTGCCCAAGTCAATCATAAGACATGAACAAAATGCATCAGTGATTCGTATTTCCATGAACTTTCTGAAACGGCACAGGAATGCCCCTGTCTGTGTGCATGTGTGCGGTAAGCGCGCGTATGTCTACACTTTGTGTAGCCGTTAGCGATGATGCTAATGATAACCTTCTTCTGGTAGGGAAGGAATGGCTTTCCCCAAAACCTTCGCAAGTAAATGTTAACTACAAAGTAGCCTATGCCTGCCTGGCAGAATTATACCGTGATCATTTGCATCACTCCAGTTGCCATTTGTTCTACAGCAACACCGCTTAACCAAACAAAGGTCTCTTCCTGGTGCATGCTTGCATTTAAGGGTAACTACACCCCAACATCTAAATGTCTTACATTTTTCCCAGACCTCACAAATGGTCACCTGATAGGGTTTAAACATTGTTGTGGACATAGAACATCCAATTGTGCTGTTTTGCTATTAAAAAGGTGTACTTTTGAGAGCGAAAACCTGCCAAAACAGGGACAAACGGTCAACGGGGAAATCTAAACGGAGAAAAGGGAACTTGGGAATTAACGGAATCAGGCAAAACATTGAAGGGATTGTATAGTGCCCTAATGGACTACAGACATTGACTGTCTCCTAGACTAAAAACAAAGGCTGCATGTACTGCCTATATTTTGAGGGAAACGCACTGTCCATTATTTGATTTGATTTGATCAGGGCAGGGCAGCACACAAACTGCATTTAGTCCAATAACAATCCATGATATTATTAGGGTGATAAATAAAAAGCAGTTGCTCCATGACACAAGAGCACGCTCTACTGGGACAAAAAGCTTACAGCACCTGGTATTCCCAGGCGGTCTCCCATCCAAGTACTAACCAGGCCCGACCCTGCTTAGCTTCCGAGATCGGACGAGATCGGGCGTATTCAGGCTGGTATGGCCGTAAGCGAGGGAACAACTCTTGGTACACTATATAAAGTCAATGTGTCACTCACTCTGAAAGGGACACAGAAACGTATCCACTTTGTGACACAAACTGAAGAAGCTCAACCCCTGCTTACATTTCCAATATATATATATATATTTTTGAGTCTTGTTGGGGGGGGGGAAGAGGGCATATCCTATGTTGATTTATGACAAGTTCATTGACTAGGGCCCTATAAAATAGGCGTTGCGGACCGAATCACGGAATCCAGACATTAAACCGAAATTCAACAATATTCAAACATTTATTGAACTTAGTAAGAAATCAACTAAATCTATTCAACTTGTTAGAAAACGCATTCATTTGCCCAAGTCAATCATAAGACATGAACAAAATGCATCAGTGATTCGTATTTCCATGAACTTTCTGAAACGGCACAGGAATGCCCCTGTCTGTGTGCATGTGTGCGGTGCGCGCGTATGTCTACACTTTGTGTAGCCGTTAGCGATGATGCTAATGATAACCTTCTTCTGGTAGGGAAGGAATGGCTTTCCCCAAAACCTTCGCAAGTAAATGTTAACTACAAAGTAGCCTATGCCTGCCTGGCAGAATTATACCGTGATCATTTGCATCACTCCAGTTGCCATTTGTTCTACAGCAACACCGCTTAACCAAACAAAGGTCTCTTCCTGGTGCATGCTTGCATTTAAGGGTAACTACACCCCAACATCTAAATGTCTTACATTTTTCCCAGACCTCACAAATGGTCACCTGATAGGGTTTAAACATTGTTGTGGACATAGAACATCCAATTGTGCTGTTTTGCTATTAAAAAGGTGTACTTTTGAGAGCGAAAACCTGCCAAAACAGGGACAAACGGTCAACGGGGAAATCTAAACGGAGAAAAGGGAACTTGGGAATTAACGGAATCAGGCAAAACATTGAAGGGATTGTATAGTGCCCTAATGGACTACAGACATTGACTGTCTCCTAGACTAAAAACAAAGGCTGCATGTACTGCCTATATTTTGAGGGAAACGCACTGTCCATTATTTGATTTGATTTGATCAGGGCAGGGCAGCACACAAACTGCATTTAGTCCAATAACAATCCATGATATTATTAGGGTGATAAATAAAAAGCAGTTGCTCCATGACACAAGAGCACGCTCTACTGGGACAAAAGCTTACAGCACCTGGTATTCCCAGGCGGTCTCCCATCCAAGTACTAACCAGGCCCGACCCTGCTTAGCTTCCGAGATCGGACGAGATCGGGCGTATTCAGGCTGGTATGGCCGTAAGCGAGGGAACAACTCTTGGTACACTATATAAAGTCAATGTGTCACTCACTCTGAAAGGGACACAGAAACGTATCCACTTTGTGACACAAACTGAAGAAGCTCAACCCCTGCTTACATTTCCAATATATATATATATATATTTGAGTCTTGTTGGGGGGGAAGAGGGCATATCCTATGTTGATTTATGACAAGTTCATTGACTAGGGCCCTATAAAATAGGCGTTATGGACCGAATCACGGAATCCAGACATTAAACCGAAATTCAACAATATTCAAACATTTATTGAACTTAGTAAGAAATCAACTAAATCTATTCAACTTGTTAGAAAACGCATTCATTTGCCCAAGTCAATCATAAGACATGAACAAAATGCATCAGTGATTCGTATTTCCATGAACTTTCTGAAACGGCACAGGAATGCCCCTGTCTGTGTGCATGTGTGCGGTAGCGCGCGTATGTCTACACTTTGTGTAGCCGTTAGCGATGATGCTAATGATAACCTTCTTCTGGTAGGGAAGGAATGGCTTTCCCCAAAACCTTCGCAAGTAAATGTTAACTACAAAGTAGCCTATGCCTGCCTGGCAGAATTATACCGTGATCATTTGCATCACTCCAGTTGCCATTTGTTCTACAGCAACACCGCTTAACCAAACAAAGGTCTCTTCCTGGTGCATGCTTGCATTTAAGGGTAACTACACCCCAACATCTAAATGTCTTACATTTTTCCCAGACCTCACAAATGGTCACCTGATAGGGTTTAAACATTGTTGTGGACATAGAACATCCAATTGTGCTGTTTTGCTATTAAAAAGGTGTACTTTTGAGAGCGAAAACCTGCCAAAACAGGGACAAACGGTCAACGGGGAAATCTAAACGGAGAAAAGGGAACTTGGGAATTAACGGAATCAGGCAAAACATTGAAGGGATTGTATAGTGCCCTAATGGACTACAGACATTGACTGTCTCCTAGACTAAAAACAAAGGCTGCATGTACTGCCTATATTTTGAGGGAAACGCACTGTCCATTATTTGATTTGATTTGATCAGGGCAGGGCAGCACACAAACTGCATTTAGTCCAATAACAATCCATGATATTATTAGGGTGATAAATAAAAAGCAGTTGCTCCATGACACAAGAGCACGCTCTACTGGGACAAAAAGCTTACAGCACCTGGTATTCCCAGGCGGTCTCCCATCCAAGTACTAACCAGGCCCGACCCTGCTTAGCTTCCGAGATCGGACGAGATCGGGCGTATTCAGGCTGGTATGGCCGTAAGCGAGGGAACAACTCTTGGTACACTATATAAAGTCAATGTGTCACTCACTCTGAAAGGGACACAGAAACGTATCCACTTTGTGACACAAACTGAAGAAGCTCAACCCCTGCTTACATTTCCAATATATATATATATATATTTGAGTCTTGTTGGGGGGGGGAAGAGGGCATATCCTATGTTGATTTATGACAAGTTCATTGACTAGGGCCCTATAAAATAGGCGTTGCGGACCGAATCACGGAATCCAGACATTAAACCGAAATTCAACAATATTCAAACATTTATTGAACTTAGTAAGAAATCAACTAAATCTATTCAACTTGTTAGAAAACGCATTCATTTGCCCAAGTCAATCATAAGACATGAACAAAATGCATCAGTGATTCGTATTTCCATGAACTTTCTGAAACGGCACAGGAATGCCCCTGTCTGTGTGCATGTGTGCGGTACGCGCGTATGTCTACACTTTGTGTAGCCGTTAGCGATGATGCTAATGATAACCTTCTTCTGGTAGGGAAGGAATGGCTTTCCCCAAAACCTTCGCAAGTAAATGTTAACTACAAAGTAGCCTATGCCTGCCTGGCAGAATTATACCGTGATCATTTGCATCACTCCAGTTGCCATTTGTTCTACAGCAACACCGCTTAACCAAACAAAGGTCTCTTCCTGGTGCATGCTTGCATTTAAGGGTAACTACACCCCAACATCTAAATGTCTTACATTTTTCCCAGACCTCACAAATGGTCACCTGATAGGGTTTAAACATTGTTGTGGACATAGAACATCCAATTGTGCTGTTTTGCTATTAAAAAGGTGTACTTTTGAGAGCGAAAACCTGCCAAAACAGGGACAAACGGTCAACGGGGAAATCTAAACGGAGAAAAGGGAACTTGGGAATTAACGGAATCAGGCAAAACATTGAAGGGATTGTATAGTGCCCTAATGGACTACAGACATTGACTGTCTCCTAGACTAAAAACAAAGGCTGCATGTACTGCCTATATTTTGAGGGAAACGCACTGTCCATTATTTGATTTGATTTGATCAGGGCAGGGCAGCACACAAACTGCATTTAGTCCAATAACAATCCATGATATTATTAGGGTGATAAATAAAAAGCAGTTGCTCCATGACACAAGAGCACGCTCTACTGGGACAAAAGCTTACAGCACCTGGTATTCCCAGGCGGTCTCCCATCCAAGTACTAACCAGGCCCGACCCTGCTTAGCTTCCGAGATCGGACGAGATCGGGCGTATTCAGGCTGGTATGGCCGTAAGCGAGGGAACAACTCTTGGTACACTATATAAAGTCAATGTGTCACTCACTCTGAAAGGGACACAGAAACGTATCCACTTTGTGACACAAACTGAAGAAGCTCAACCCCTGCTTACATTTCCAATATATATATATATATATTTTGAGTCTTGTTGGGGGGGAAGAGGGCATATCCTATGTTGATTTATGACAAGTTCATTGACTAGGGCCCTATAAAATAGGCGTTACGGACCGAATCACGGAATCCAGACATTAAACCGAAATTCAACAATATTCAAACATTTATTGAACTTAGTAAGAAATCAACTAAATCTATTCAACTTGTTAGAAAACGCATTCATTTGCCCAAGTCAATCATAAGACATGAACAAAATGCATCAGTGATTCGTATTTCCATGAACTTTCTGAAACGGCACAGGAATGCCCCTGTCTGTGTGCATGTGTGCGGTGCGCGCGTATGTCTACACTTTGTGTAGCCGTTAGCGATGATGCTAATGATAACCTTCTTCTGGTAGGGAAGGAATGGCTTTCCCCAAAACCTTCGCAAGTAAATGTTAACTACAAAGTAGCCTATGCCTGCCTGGCAGAATTATACCGTGATCATTTGCATCACTCCAGTTGCCATTTGTTCTACAGCAACACCGCTTAACCAAACAAAGGTCTCTTCCTGGTGCATGCTTGCATTTAAGGGTAACTACACCCCAACATCTAAATGTCTTACATTTTTCCCAGACCTCACAAATGGTCACCTGATAGGGTTTAAACATTGTTGTGGACATAGAACATCCAATTGTGCTGTTTTGCTATTAAAAAGGTGTACTTTTGAGAGCGAAAACCTGCCAAAACAGGGACAAACGGTCAACGGGGAAATCTAAACGGAGAAAAGGGAACTTGGGAATTAACGGAATCAGGCAAAACATTGAAGGGATTGTATAGTGCCCTAATGGACTACAGACATTGACTGTCTCCTAGACTAAAAACAAAGGCTGCATGTACTGCCTATATTTTGAGGGAAACGCACTGTCCATTATTTGATTTGATTTGATCAGGGCAGGGCAGCACACAAACTGCATTTAGTCCAATAACAATCCATGATATTATTAGGGTGATAAATAAAAAGCAGTTGCTCCATGACACAAGAGCACGCTCTACTGGGACAAAAGCTTACAGCACCTGGTATTCCCAGGCGGTCTCCCATCCAAGTACTAACCAGGCCCGACCCTGCTTAGCTTCCGAGATCGGACGAGATCGGGCGTATTCAGGCTGGTATGGCCGTAAGCGAGGGAACAACTCTTGGTACACTATATAAAGTCAATGTGTCACTCACTCTGAAAGGGACACAGAAACGTATCCACTTTGTGACACAAACTGAAGAAGCTCAACCCCTGCTTACATTTCCAATATATATATATATATTTGAGTCTTGTTGGGGGGGGGAAGAGGGCATATCCTATGTTGATTTATGACAAGTTCATTGACTAGGGCCCTATAAAATAGGCGTTATGGACCGAATCACGGAATCCAGACATTAAACCGAAATTCAACAATATTCAAACATTTATTGAACTTAGTAAGAAATCAACTAAATCTATTCAACTTGTTAGAAAACGCATTCATTTGCCCAAGTCAATCATAAGACATGAACAAAATGCATC
This sequence comes from Coregonus clupeaformis, assembly GCF_020615455.1. Taxonomy (NCBI): domain Eukaryota; kingdom Metazoa; phylum Chordata; class Actinopteri; order Salmoniformes; family Salmonidae; genus Coregonus; species Coregonus clupeaformis. Next base: position 2,302 of record NW_025535801.1, on the reverse strand, counting down.
AGTGATTCGTATTTCCATGAACTTTCTGAAACGGCACAGGAATGCCCCTGTCTGTGTGCATGTGTGCGGTGGGCGCGCGTATGTCTACACTTTGTGTAGCCGTTAGCGATGATGCTAATGATAACCTTCTTCTGGTAGGGAAGGAATGGCTTTCCCCAAAAACCTTCGCAAGTAAATGTTAACTACAAAGTAGCCTATGCCTGCCTGGCAGAATTATACCGTGATCATTTGCATCACTCCAGTTGCCATTTGTTCTACAGCAACACCGCTTAACCAAACAAAGGTCTCTTCCTGGTGCATGCTTGCATTTAAGGGTAACTACACCCCAACATCTAAATGTCTTACATTTTTCCCAGACCTCACAAATGGTCACCTGATAGGGTTTAAACATTGTTGTGGACATAGAACATCCAATTGTGCTGTTTTGCTATTAAAAAGGTGTACTTTTGAGAGCGAAAACCTGCCAAAACAGGGACAAACGGTCAACGGGGAAATCTAAACGGAGAAAAGGGAACTTGGGAATTAACGGAATCAGGCAAAACATTGAAGGGATTGTATAGTGCCCTAATGGACTACAGACATTGACTGTCTCCTAGACTAAAAACAAAGGCTGCATGTACTGCCTATATTTTGAGGGAAACGCACTGTCCATTATTTGATTTGATTTGATCAGGGCAGGGCAGCACACAAACTGCATTTAGTCCAATAACAATCCATGATATTATTAGGGTGATAAATAAAAAGCAGTTGCTCCATGACACAAGAGCACGCTCTACTGGGACAAAAAGCTTACAGCACCTGGTATTCCCAGGCGGTCTCCCATCCAAGTACTAACCAGGCCCGACCCTGCTTAGCTTCCGAGATCGGACGAGATCGGGCGTATTCAGGCTGGTATGGCCGTAAGCGAGGGAACAACTCTTGGTACACTATATAAAGTCAATGTGTCACTCACTCTGAAAGGGACACAGAAACGTATCCACTTTGTGACACAAACTGAAGAAGCTCAACCCCTGCTTACATTTCCAATATATATATATATATATTTGAGTCTTGTTGGGGGGAAGAGGGCATATCCTATGTTGATTTATGACAAGTTCATTGACTAGGGCCCTATAAAATAGGCGTTGCGGACCGAATCACGGAATCCAGACATTAAACCGAAATTCAACAATATTCAAACATTTATTGAACTTAGTAAGAAATCAACTAAATCTATTCAACTTGTTAGAAAACGCATTCATTTGCCCAAGTCAATCATAAGACATGAACAAAATGCATCAGTGATTCGTATTTCCATGAACTTTCTGAAACGGCACAGGAATGCCCCTGTCTGTGTGCATGTGTGCGGTGCGCGCGTATGTCTACACTTTGTGTAGCCGTTAGCGATGATGCTAATGATAACCTTCTTCTGGTAGGGAAGGAATGGCTTTCCCCAAAACCTTCGCAAGTAAATGTTAACTACAAAGTAGCCTATGCCTGCCTGGCAGAATTATACCGTGATCATTTGCATCACTCCAGTTGCCATTTGTTCTACAGCAACACCGCTTAACCAAACAAAGGTCTCTTCCTGGTGCATGCTTGCATTTAAGGGTAACTACACCCCAACATCTAAATGTCTTACATTTTTCCCAGACCTCACAAATGGTCACCTGATAGGGTTTAAACATTGTTGTGGACATAGAACATCCAATTGTGCTGTTTTGCTATTAAAAAGGTGTACTTTTGAGAGCGAAAACCTGCCAAAACAGGGACAAACGGTCAACGGGGAAATCTAAACGGAGAAAAGGGAACTTGGGAATTAACGGAATCAGGCAAAACATTGAAGGGATTGTATAGTGCCCTAATGGACTACAGACATTGACTGTCTCCTAGACTAAAAACAAAGGCTGCATGTACTGCCTATATTTTGAGGGAAACGCACTGTCCATTATTTGATTTGATTTGATCAGGGCAGGGCAGCACACAAACTGCATTTAGTCCAATAACAATCCATGATATTATTAGGGTGATAAATAAAAAGCAGTTGCTCCATGACACAAGAGCACGCTCTACTGGGACAAAAAGCTTACAGCACCTGGTATTCCCAGGCGGTCTCCCATCCAAGTACTAACCAGGCCCGACCCTGCTTAGCTTCCGAGATCGGACGAGATCGGGCGTATTCAGGCTGGTATGGCCGTAAGCGAGGGAACAACTCTTGGTACACTATATAAAGTCAATGTGTCACTCACTCTGAAAGGGACACAGAAACGTATCCACTTTGTGACACAAACTGAAGAAGCTCAACCCCTGCTTACATTTCCAA
>NW_025535800.1:67500-80461 GCF_020615455.1 Coregonus clupeaformis | reverse complement strand
TGTGGTGTGGGAGATCAAGTGCAGAAGCAGATAGATATCCAATAATCTTTACTGGAAAATGCGAGGCAATAATCCAACACCACCAGACAACCCAGCTAAAATACAACCCCTAAACAGGCGCGCAAACTCCTCTCAGCCGATAAACAATATAGTAGTGGCGTACCAAACACGGTGCAGGCACACCTACAAACAATTACACACACTACACTAACAACAAGGAAACTAAATAGGGTGCTTATTGGCATAACACAAGACAGGTGTGCTAACAGCCTAATCAAACAAAAACATAGGCGGTGGCACGCTATACTCCGGGGGCGCGCCGGCGAAACCTGCCCAACAGGGCTGCCTCGCCATCCGTCTCCCTTGGCGCTCCGCCGTGCGCCACTCTGGGGGCGCCCAGGGGCGCGGCGCCGGGCGCGTAGGATGACCCCGGTGGACTTCGGTCATATCCTATCCCTCCTCGGCACCCTTCCCGCTCCTACCGTACCCCTCCCTCCACGGATATTGGAACCCCCATCGCGTCTGGAATCCTGTCCAACAGTGTCGCCAGAGCCTCGATCTCCAGGGCGGGGGAGTCTCCTCAATCTCGAAGTCCTGGAGTACCAGCTTCCACCGCCTGAGGAGAGACACATGAATGAGGGGTTAATATTCTTGTAATCAATGGTAGTTCTAACCTACACACCTCATTCAATCTCCTCACTTTAAAAGCCCCCCAAACCCCCCCTTCCCAGGCGGGGGTGGGGTTTCTGGTTAGCCAGACTCATCTCCAGGTCCGTACACTGCCCCTCGCTGCGCGCGTGGTCGCTCATCTTTTGTCGACGTTCACGCTGAGATGCGTGCGCTTCCCTCTCCTCCCTCCTTCCCACTCATCCCAGCGGGGGCCTCATCTGCTCTCATTCCCGGTCCATATACCCTACCACTAAAAGGGGTTAGTCTGTGAGGGTGGCGGAGGGTTCTGTGCCATCTCGGCCCAGGCACATATCTCGCCCACTCCTCCGGCCGGTCCTGACAATATGACCTCAAACCTACCCACATCCTGGTTGACTCTTTCTCTGCCCATTGCTCTCCGTGTGGTAACCCGAGGTAAGCTCACGAGACCCAAACTTCCATAATGCTCTCCACTCTGGAGTAAAGCTGGGGGCCTCGATCCAGACCTTTCCTCGGGTACCCCGTATGCCGGAAGAGCGTGAGTAAATAAGCCTCCACGGTCTGTAGGGCAGTAGGAGGGCCCGGCATGGGAGGGGGGCGACGGGCCTTCACCATCCACGCATGTGGTATTCCCCTGAGAGGAGGGAAGATCGTTAACAAAATCCACCGATAGATGACCGGAGTCGCTGTGGAGCGGGCAGGGGCTGTAATTTACCCCTGGGCAAATGTCTGGGTGCCTTACACTGGGGCACATATTGAGCAGGAGGAGACATAAACCCTCCCATCCCTGGCTAATGTTGGCCACCAGTACTTCATCTAAGGCGGTGCTCCGTCCGGCCAATCGATGTCAGGGAGGGCGTGTGAGCCCAATACATCAACCGATCCCCCTCGGCCGGAGTCTCCGACCCACCGACACTGTGAGGACTGGTGATGCATACTCCCGCTCGATCTCCCATCGACCTCCTCCCACGGTGCCCCAAACATAGTATGGGATGACTCACCACCTCTCCTCCCGTCGTACCGCCCGGGACACTCTCCTTCCGTTCTGGGACCCATTAAGTGATCTTAAACACAAACCGGGCGAAAATAGTCCTCGGCCTGGCGGTTTAGTCTCCTAGCTGCCCGAATATTTCCAGTTACGGTATTCAGAATAAGGAGGGTGCCCAGCCCCCTCAAGCCCATGCCTCCCCCTTTAGGGCCTGATACCTCTCCTGTCCCCTCGTCTTTCCCTCCGGACTGGCTTCTTAAATAAAAAAGCACAGGTCGGACTTAGGTGTGTACCCGAGCGTTGAGATGAACGGCCCCAATCCGGCCTCGGACGCGTCTACCTCAACTTGAAGGCGGTAAGTGGGATCCGGGTGCGCCAGCGGAGCCGGGGTAAACGTCCTTCAGTCTCCCAAAAGCCCTGTCCGCCTCAGCCGCCACTGCAAGCGCCCACCCCCTTCGGAGAGGCGTGATGAGCTGCCCCTGACCAAAACCCATAAACCTCCGGTAGTAATTCTCAAACCCCAAAACCCTGCACCTCTTTAACTGTCGTTGGGGTTTCCATTGCCGGACTCTTCGGTCCCACCTCCATTCTCACCCCTGACCAACAACTGGTAGCCCAAAAAAGAAATACTCCTAAACAACATTTCTCAGCCTTACATATAGGTCATGCTCCAACATCTCCTCAATACCCTCGCACCAGGGCTACATGCCTCTCGGCCGTAGGGCCTGTACACAAAATATCATCAATGTACACCACCACTCCCTGCCCTGCATTCGAAAAATTTCATCTACAAATGATTACTATGCATTCATTAGCCCATATGGCATACCAATACTCGTAATGGCCGAATATACTAAATGCTGTCTTCCACTCATCACCCTCCCTAATGCCACCAAATTCTTCTCCTGAGTCCAATTTTGTGAAAACCGTGCCCCTCAATGACTCCGTCATAGTCCCAATCGCGGGAGTGGATAACTATATTTAACAGTCACCTGATTGACCGCGGTAGTCAATACCGCTCTCCATCCTTCTTCTTCACAAAAAAAAGCTGGGAGTTCTGTATTGTCTCAGAGACTCGGCAATGTACGTCTCCATTGCTTTTTTCTCCTCCTGTGACAAAGGATACACTTCTTCGGCGCTGCTCCTGTCTGGAGGTCTATCGCACAATCCCCCTGTCTATGGGTGGCACCTTGCCGCTCGGGTCTTACTACACAGTCCAAATCCTCATACTCAGGGGGAATGTGCAGTGCTGGCATCTGGTTCGGACTCTCCACCGAGATTCGCCCCTACGGAAACACCAAAACCCCTCACCTAGCAACCACCTGAGAGCCTTCTCTCGCCACGAAATAGTAGGATCATGGGTGGTCAGCCAGAAAGCCATACCACCTCCAGAGAGTCAATCAATAGGTTATCTCTCCTCATGACCTCGTCATCATCCTAAGTGGCGCTGTGGGCTCCCCAATCCACCCAGATCCTAACGACTGACTATCTAAGCTTAGGCTTATCTGGGGGGAATCCCTAACTTAACACAAAATTTGCGATCTATAAAATTCCCAGCTGCGCCTGAATCACTAGCGCCTTATGCTGGGAACGGGTCAACCTGTGGAAAACAAACAGGCAATGTAAAGTGGACGACAAGCTCTGGGTAGTGCCCTACTCACCTGGGTGGACTCCCCCACTGTATGGCCTGCCATCTCCTCCTCAGGGAGGCCCTCCCCAGCACCTATCCGCAGTGTGCCCTCCGCGGCCACACCTGGTACAACTCTCCCTCGGGTTCCTTCCCTTTTCTTCTACCCAGCCCCTCGAGCTCCATGGACTCGCTCGGAGTGCTGGAGGGTGGATCGGAGGCCCCCATCTGGGACCCCCGCGTGTGAGTGGTTGTCCGAATCCATGTCCACAAGCTGGTCAAAAGTTAAATACTCCCTACTACTCCTGCGGGCGTCCTCCCTAAGGCTACACCTAAAATGTCTTGGGCCCTCTCATTCCACCTCAGCCGCTAGGTCCGAACTCCAGTGCGAATTCTTGAGCGCTCCTCATCCCCTGTCGGAGGGGGGTGGAATAGACGTTCCCCCGCCCGCTCTTCCTTCTGGTGGATGGTCAAACCCACTAAATCTCATGGTACTGTGCGGTCTATTCCCCTCCTTCGTTAGCCCACTCCAACGCCTTGCCGGTGAGACGAGATGAGGCGAGCTCTGTATCCCGGGCGCCGGGTGTATGGTGGCCAGAGTGGAGCTCCACTTGCAAACCCTGACTCCCGCAGCGGGCCTCGTACGCCCTCGGGAGCGAGCCATCCCACTGGGTTCCGGTAGATGAGCTGCAGGTTATCTGGTGGTGATCACCGGTGGGCTGTGGGGCACCGCTGATCTCCAGCGCCGAGAGTGTCCATGCCCCTCCACCGCGTGGCCGATCCGATTGATGCATGTTCCTGTCCCTGGAGCCCTCCTCCACGCTGTCACTTGTGCTCCTCTGATTCCATCGAAGTGGTGTGTAATTCTGTCAGGGCCGTGTAGAAATGGTGTGGTGTGGAATCAAGTGCGAAGCAGATAGATATCCAATAATCTTTTGGAAAATGCGCGGCAATAATCCAAAACCAGCCAGGGCAAAACGCACACAAGCGTAAAATACAAGCGCGCAAAAACTCCTCTCAACCAAGTAAACAATATAGTAGTGGCGTTCCAAACACAGGTCGGCACACCTAACCGAACATTACACCCAACTCTACACTAACAACAAGAAACTAAATAGGGTGCTTAATTGACATAACACAACAGGTGTGGCTAACAACAAAACTAATCAGCAGAAAACATGGGGTGGCAGTAGTACTCCGGAGGGCGACGACCGGCAAACCTGCCCGAACAAGGAGGAGGAGCTGCCTCGGCCGAAGCCGTACATAACATACACTACCAGTCCACCTCCTCATTCGTTTTTTCTTTATACTATTTTCTACATTGTGGAGATAATGGTGAAGAACATCAAACTATAAATCACATATGGAAACATGTAGTAACCAAAAAAAATATTAAACAAATCCAAATGTATTTTTATATTTGAGATTCTTCAAAAAGACACCCTTTGCCTTGATGATAGCTTTGCACACTCTTGGCATTCTCTCAACCAGCTTCATAGGTAGTAACCTGGAATGCATTTCAATTAAGAGTTCCCTTCTTAAAAGTTAATTTGTGGAATTTCTTTCCTTCTTAATGTGTTTGAGCCAATCAGTTGTGTTGTGACAAGCTAGGGGGGTATACAGAATAGCCCTATTTGGTAAAAACCAAGTCCATATTATGGCAAAACAGCTCAAATAAGCAAAATAAATACAGTCCTTCATTCTTTAAACATAAATCAGTCTATACGGAACATTTCAAGAACTTTGAAAGTTTCGTCAAGTGCAGTTGCAAAAACCATCAAGCGCTATGATGACTGGCTCTCATGAGGACCACCACAGGAATGGAAGACCCAGAGTTACCTCTGCTGCAGAGGATAAGTTCATTAGAGTTACCAGCCTCAGAAATTGCAACCCAAATAAATACTTCACAGAGTTCAAGTAACAGACACATCTCAAAATCAACTGTTCAGACTGCGTAAATCAGGCCATTTTGATTTGTATAACACTTTTTTTGGTTACTACATGATTCCATATGTGTTATTTCATAGTTTTGATGTCTTCACTATTATTCTACAAAGTAAAAAAAAGTAAAAAATAAAGAACAACCCTTGAATGAGAAGGTGTGTCCAAACTTTTGACTATATATATATATATATATATATATATATATACACTGCTCAAAAAAATAAAGGGAACACTAAAATAACACATCCTAGATCTGAATGAATGAAATAATCTTATTAAATACTTTTTTCTTTACATAGTTGAATGTGCTGACAACAAAATCACACAAAAAGTATCAATGGAAATCAAATTTATCAACCCATGGAGGTCTGGATTTGGAGTCACCCTCAAAATTAAAGTGGAAAAACCACACTACAGGCTGATCCAACTTTGATGTAATGTCCTTAAAACAAGTCAAAATGAGGCTCAGTAGTGTGTGTGGCCTCACGTGCCTGTATGACCTCCCTACAACGCCTCGGGCATGCTCCTGATGAGGTGGCGGATGGTCTCCTGAGGGATCTCCTCCCAGACCTGGACTAAAGCATCCGCCAACTCCTGGACAGTCTGTGGTGCAATGTGTCGTTGGTGGATGGAGCGAGACATGATGTCCCAGATGTGCTCAATTGGATTCAGGTCTGGGGAGCGGGCGGGCCAGTCCATAGCATCAATGCCTTCCTCTTGCAGGAACTGCTGACACACTCCAGCCACATGAGGTCTAGCATTGTCTTGCATTAGGAGGAACCCAGGGCCAACCGCACCAGCATATGGGCTCACAGGGGTCTGAGGATCTCATCTCGGTACCTAATGGCAGTCAGGCTACCTCTGGCGAGCACATGGAGGGCTGTGCGGCCCCCCAAAGAAATGCCAACCCCACACCATGACTGACCCACCGCCAAACCGGTCATGCTGGAGATGTTGCAGGCAGCGAACGTTCTCCACGGCGTCTCCGACTCTGTCACGTCTGTCACGTGCTCAGTGTGAACCTGCTTTCATCTGTGAAGAGCACAGGGCGCCAGTGGCGGAGTTTGCCAATCTTGGTGTTCTCTGGCAAATGCCAAATGTCCTGCACGGTGTTGGGCTGTAAGCAAAACCCCCACCTATGGACGTCGGGCCCTCATACCACCCTCACGGAGTCTGTTTTTGACCGTTTGAGCAGACACATGCACATTTGTGGCCTGCTGGAGGTCATTTTGCAGGGCTCTGGCAGTGCTCCTCCTGCTCCTCCTTGCACAAAGGCGGAGGTAGCGGTCCTGCTGCTGAGTTGTTGCCTTCCTACTGCCTCCTCCACGTCTCCTGATGTACTGGCCTGTCTCCTGGTAGCGCCTCCATGCTCTGGACACTATGCTGACAGACACAGCAAACCTTCTTGCCACAGCTCGCATTGATGTGCCATCCTGGATAAGCTGCACTACCTGAGCCACTTGTGTGGGTTGTAGACTCCGTCTCATGCTACCACTAGAGTGAAAGCACCGCCAGCATTCAAAAGTGACCAAAACATCAGCCAGAAGCACAGGAACTGAGAAGTGGTCTGTGGTCACCACTTGCAAAACCAGTCCTTTATTGGGGGTGTCTTGCTAATTGCCTATAATTTCCACCCTGTTGTCTATTCCATTTTGCACAACAGCATGTGAAATGTATTGTCAATCAGTGTTGCTTCCTAAGTGGACAGTTTGATTTCACAGAAGTGTGATTGACTTGGAGTTACATTGTGTTGTTTAAGTGTTCCCTTTATTTTTTTGAGCAGTGTATTTACAGTGCTGGGATCATTAGTAGGATATATTTAGAAAACAAAATGTTGTTTTGTATTGATGTTGTTGTTGTTTGTGTTAATGTTACTGTTGTTTTTAATGATGTGGCAAAAAGGTTTCCACACTTATAGATGGCCATGTGGTCTAACCAACCAACACATCAGTCTTATAGATGGACATGTGGTCTAACCAACCAACACATCAGTCTTATAGATGGACATGTGGTCTAACCAACCAACACATCAGTCTTATAGATGGACATGTGGTCTAACCAACCAACACATCAGTCTTATAGATGGCCATGTGGTCTAACCAACCAACACATCAGTCTTATAGATGGACATGTGGTCTAACCAACCAACACATCAGTCTTATAGATGGACATGTGGTCTAACCAACCAACACATCAGTCTTATAGATGGACATGTGGTCTAACCAACACATCAGTCTTATAGATGGACATGTGGTCCAACCAACCAACACATCAGTCTTATAGATGGACATGTGGTCTAACCAACCAACACATCAGTCTTATAGATGGACATGTGGTCTAACCAACCAACACATCAGTCTTATAGATGGACATGTGGTCTAACCAACACATCGTCTTATAGATGGACATGTGGTCTAACCAACCAACACATCAGTCTTATAGAGTGGACATGTGGTCTAACCAACCAACACATCAGTCTTATAGATGGCCATGTGGTCTAACCAACCAACACATCAGTCTTATAGATGGACATGTGGTCTAACCAACCAACACATCAGTCTTATAGATGGACATGTGGTCTAACCAACCAACACATCAGTCTTATAGATGGACATGTGGTCTAACCAACCAACACATCAGTCTTATAGATGGACATGTGGTCTAACCAACCAACACATCAGTCTTATAGATGGACATGTGGTCTAACCAACCAACACATCAGTCTTATAGATGGACATGTGGTCTAACCAACCAACACATCAGTCTTATAGATGGCCATGTGGTCTAACCAACCAACACATCAGTCTTATAGATGGACATGTGGTCTAACCAACCAACACATCAGTCTTATAGATGGACATGTGGTCTAACCAACCAACACATCAGTCTTATAGATGGCCATGTGGTCTAACCAACCAACACATCAGTCTTATAGATGGCCATGTGGTCTAACCAACCAACACATCAGTCTTATAGATGGACATGTGGTCTAACCAACCAACACATCAGTCTTATAGATGGACATGTGGTCTAACCAACCAACACATCAGTCTTATAGATGGACATGTGGTCTAACCAACCAACACATCAGTCTTATAGATGGACATGTGGTCTAACCAACCAACACATCAGTCTTGTAGATGGACATGTGGTCTAACCAACCAACACATCAGTCTTATAGATGGACATGTGGTCTAACCAACCAACACATCAGTCTTATAGATGGACATGTGGTCTAACCCAACCAACACATCAGTCTTATAGATGGACATGTGGTCTAACCAACCAACACATCATCTTATAGATGGACATGTGGTCTAACCAACCAACACATCGTCTTATAGATGGACATGTGGTCCAACCAACCAACACATCAGTCTTATAGATGGACATGTGGTCCAACCAACCAACACATCAGTCTTATAGATGGACATGTGGTCTAACCAACCAACACATCAGTCTTATAGATGGACATGTGGTCTAACCAACCAACACATCAGTCTTATAGATGGACATGTGGTCCAAACAACCAACACATCAGTCTTATAGATGGACATGTGGTCTAACCAACCAACACATCAGTCTTATAGATGGACATGTGGTCTAACCAACCAACACATCAGTCTTATAGATGGACATGTGGTCCAACCAACCAACACATCAGACGTATTGTTTCTTTGTTACTCTGCATCTGTTTTAATTGTTGTTTATGTTCCAGTCTTTATTTAGAAAGACTGTATTGTTAAGGAAGTGTTTTATTTAGAAAGACTGTATTGTTAGGGAAGTGTTTTATTTATCTGCCAGGTCTTTATTTAGAAAGACTGTATTGTTAGGGAAGTGTTTTATTTAGAAAGACTGTATTGTTAGGAAAGTGTTTTATTTATCTGCCCAGTCTTTATTTAGAAAGACTGTATTGTTAGGGAAGTGTTTTATTTAGAAATACTGTATTGTTAGGGAAGTGTTTTATTTATCTGCCCGGTCTTTATTTAGAAAGACTGTATTGTTAGGGAAGTGTTTTATTTAGAAATACTGTATTGTTAGGGAAGTGTTTAATTTAGAAATACTGTATTGTTAGGGAAGTGTTGTATTTATCTGCCAGGTCTTTATTTAGAAAGACTGTATTGTTATGGAAGTGTTTTATTTAGAAAGACTGTATTGTTAGGGAAGTGTTTTATTTAGAAAGACTGTATTGTTAGGGAAGTGTTTTATTTATCTGCCAGGTCTTTATTTAGAAAGACTGTATTGTTAGGGAAGTGTTTTATTTAGAAATACTGTATTGTTAGGGAAGTGTTTTATTTATCTGCCAGGTCTTTATTTAGAAAGACTGTATTGTTAGGGAAGTGTTTTATTTAGAAAGACTGTATTGTTAGGGAAGTGTTTTATTTATCTGCCAGGTCTTTATTTAGAAAGACTCTATTGTTAGGGAAGTGTTTTATTTAGAAAGACTGTATTGTTAGGGAAGAGTTAAATTTATCTAACAGGTCTTTATTTAGAAAGACTGTATTGTTAGGGAAGTGTTTTATTTAGAAATACTGTATTGTAAGGGAAGTGTTTTATTTAGAAATACTGTATTGTTAGGGAAGTGTTTTATTTATCTGCCAGGTCTTTATTTAGAAAGACTGTATTGTTAGGGAAGTGTTTTATTTAGTAGACTGTATTGTTAGGGAAGTGTTTTATTTAGAAATACTGTATTGTAAGGGAAGTGTTTTATTTAGAAAGACTGTATTGTTAGGGAAGTGTTTTATTTAGAAATACTGTATTGTTAGGGAAGTGTTTTATTTATCTGCCAGGTCGTTATTTATAAAGACTGTATTGTTAGGGAAGTGTTTTATTTATCTGCCAGGTCTTTATTTAGAAATACTGTATTGTTAGGGAAGTGTTTTATTTAGAAAGACTGTATTGTTAGGGAAGTGTTTTATTTAGAAATAATGTATTGTTAGGGAAGTGTTTTATTTATCTGCCAGGTCTTTATTTAGAAAGACTGTATTGTTAGGGAAGCGTTTTATTTAGAAAAACTGTATTGTTAGGGAAGTGTTTTATTTATCTGCCCGGTCTTTATTTATAAAGACTGTATTCTGGAAGTGTTTTATTTATCTGCCAGGTCTTTATTTAGAAAGACTGTATTGTTAGGGGAAGTGTTTTATTTATCTGCCTGATCTTTATTTAGAAAGACTGTATTGTTAGGGAAGTGAATTATTTATCTAACTGGTCTTTATTTAGAAAGACTGTATTGTTAGGGAAGTGTTTTGTTTAGAAGACTGTATTGTTAGGGAAGTGTTTTATTTATCTAACTGGTCTTTATTTAGAAAGACTGTATTGTTAGGGAAGTGTTTTATTTAGAAAGACTGGTATTGTAAGGGAACTGTTTTATTTATCTGCCTGGCCTTCATTTAGAAATACTGTATTGTTAGGGGAAGTGTTTTATTTAGAAATACTGTATTGTTAGGAAGGTGTTTATTTATCTAACTGGTCTTTATTTAGAAAGACTGTATTGTTAGGGAAGTGTTTTATTTAGAAAGACTGTATTGTTAGGGAAGTGTTTTATTTATCTGCCCGGTCTTTATTTAGAAAGACTGTATTGTTAGGGAAGTGTTTTATTTATCTAACTGGTCTTTATTTATAAAGACTGTATTGTTAGGGAAGTGTTTTATTTAGAAAGACTATATTGTTAGGGAAGTGTTTTATTTATCTAACAGGTCTTTATTTAGAAAGAATGTATTGTTAGGGAAGTGTTTTATTTAGAAAGACTGTATTGTAAGGGAAGTATTTTATTTATCTGCCTGGTCTTCATTTAGAAAGACTGTATTGTTAGGGAAGTGTTTTATTTAGAAAGACTGTATTGTTAGGGAAGTTTTTTATTTAGAAATACTGTATTGTTAGGGAAGTGTTTTATTTATCTGCCCGGTCTTTATTTATAAAGACTGTATTGTTAGGGAAGTGTTTTATTTATCTGCCCGGTCTTTATTTATAAAGACTGTATTGTTAGGGAAGTGTTTTAATTAAAAGACTGTATTGTTAGGGAAGTGTTTTATTTAGAAATACTGTATTGTTAGGGAAGTGTTTTATTTATCTGCCAGGTCTTTATTTATGAAGACTGTATTGTTAGGGAAGTGTTTTATTTATCTGCCAGGTCTTTATTTAGAAAGACGGTATTGTTAGGGAAGTGTTTTATTTAGAAAGACTGTATTGTTAGGGAAGTGTTTTATTTATCTGCCCGGTCTTTATTTATAAAGGCTGTATTGTTAGGGAAGTGTTTTATTTATCTGCCAGGTCTTTATTTATATTTAGAAAGACTGTATTGTTAGGGAAGTGTTTTATTTATCTATCTGGTCTTTATTTAGAAAGACTGTATTGTTAGGGAAGTGTTTTATTTAGAAAGACTGTATTGTAAGGGAAGTGTTTTATTTAGAAAGACTGTATTGTTAGGGAAGTGTTTTATTTATCTAACTGGTCTTTATTTAGAAAGACTGTATTGTTAGGGAAGTGTTTTATTTATCTTCCCGGTCTTTATTTAGAAAGACTGTATTGTTAGGGAAGTGTTTTATTTATCTGCCAGGTCTTTATTTAGAAAGACTGTATTGTTAGGGAAGTGTTTTATTTAGTAGACTGTATTGTTAGGGAAGTGTTTTATTTAGAAATACTGTATTGTAAGGGAAGTGTTTTATTTAGAAAGACTGTATTGTTAGGGAAGTGTTTTATTTAGAAATACTGTATTGTTAGGGAAGTGTTTTATTTATCTGCCAGGATGTTATTTATAAAGACTGTATTGTTAGGGAAGTGTTTTATTTATCTGCCAGGTCTTTATTTAGAAATACTGTATTGTTAGGGAAGTGTTTTATTTAGAAAGACTGTATTGTTAGGGAAGTGTTTTATTTAGAAATAATGTATTGTTAGGGAAGTGTTTTATTTATCTGCCAGGTCTTTATTTAGAAAGACTGTATTGTTAGGGAAGCGTTTTATTTAGAAAAACTGTATTGTTAGGGAAGTGTTTTATTTATCTGCCCGGTCTTTATTTATAAAGACTGTATTGTTACGGAAGTGTTTTATTTATCTGCCAGGTCTTTATTTAGAAAGACTGTATTGTTAGGGAAGTGTTTTATTTATCTGCCTGATCTTTATTTAGAAAGACTGTATTGTTAGGGAAGTGAATTATTTATCTAACTGGTCTTTATTTAGAAAGACTGTATTGTTAGGGAAGTGTTTTATTTAGAAAGACTGTATTGTTAGGGAAGTGTTTTATTTATCTAACTGGTCTTTATTTAGAAAGACTGTATTGTTAGGGAAGTGTTTTATTTAGAAAGACTGTATTGTAAGGGAACTGTTTTATTTATCTGCCTGGTCTTCATTTAGAAATACTGTATTGTTAGGGAAGTGTTTTATTTAGAAATACTGTATTGTTAGGGAAGTGTTTTATTTATCTAACTGGTCTTTATTTAGAAAGACTGTATTGTTAGGGAAGTGTTTTATTTAGAAAGACTGTATTGTTAGGGAAGTGTTTTATTTATCTGCCCGGTCTTTATTTAGAAAGACTGTATTGTTAGGGAAGTGTTTTATTTATCTAACTGGTCTTTATTTATAAAGACTGTATTGTTAGGGAAGTGTTTTATTTAGAAAGACTGTATTGTTAGGGAAGTGTTTTATTTATCTAACAGGTCTTTATTTAGAAAGAATGTATTGTTAGGGAAGTGTTTTATTTAGAAAGACTGTATTGTAAGGGAAGTATTTTATTTATCTGCCTGGTCTTCATTTAGAAA
>NW_025535800.1:7500-62500 GCF_020615455.1 Coregonus clupeaformis | reverse complement strand
GGAACGAATGAATGGGGCCATGTATCGTGAGATTTTGAGTGAAAACCTCCTTCCATCAGCAAGGGCATTGAAGATGAAACGTGGCTGGGTCTTTCAGCATGACAATGATCCCAAACACACCGCCCGGGCAATGAAGGAGTGGCTTCGTAGAAGCATTTCAAGGTCCTGGAGTGGCCTAGCCAGTCTCCTGATCTCAACCCCATAGAAAATCTTTGGAGGGAGTTGAAAGTCTGTGTTGCCCAGCGACAGCCCCAAAACATCACTGCTCTAGAGGAGATCTGCATGGAGGAATGGGCCAAAATACCAGCAACAGTGTGTGAAAACCTTGTGAAGACTTACAGAAAACGTTTGACCTGTGTCATTGCCAACAAAGGGTATATAACAAAGTATTGAGAAACTTTTGTTATTGACCAAATACTTATTTTCCACCATAATTTGCAAATAAATTCATTAAAATCCTACAATGTGATTTTCTGGATTTTTTTTCTCATTTTGTCTGTCATATTTGACGTGTACCTATGATGAAAATTACAGGCCTCTCTCATCTTTTTAAGTGGGAGAACTTGCACAATTGGTGGCTGACTAAATACTTTTTTTTCCCCACTGTACCCTGTGATAATCTATTATATTTATTTATTGTTACATCTTTTTTTGTTTTCTTACGGCACCTGGTATTCCCAGGCGGTCTCAGTACTAACCAGGTCCGACCCAGAACAGGTGTGTTCAGTGTGGTATAGCCACAAGCTTATTTCTTTACTCTGTTTTCTCCACGAATTATGTCCCTTGGCTCATCTCTGCAACTCCTCAATGGGCACGGGAGAGGCGAAGGTCGAGTCATGCGTCCTCTGAAACATGACCCACCTGGCCGCCTACTTCTTATCACACAGCTCGCTTGACCCGGATGTCAGCCGCATCAACGTGTCGGAGGAAACACCGTTCAACTGACGGCGGGAGTAAGCTTGCAGGCGCCCCGGCCCTGTCACAAGGAATCGCTAGACCACGATGAGCCAAGGAAAGCCCCCCCCTGGCTAAACCTTCCCCTACCCCGGACGGCACTGGGCCAATTGTGCGTCGTCCTATGGGTCTCCCGGTCACGGCCGTTTGTGACACAGCCTGGGATCGAACCCGAGGCTGTAGTGACGCCTCAGCACTGAGGTGCAGTGCTTTTGACCAGGACCCCTGTGATTCCCCCCCCCCCCCCCAAAAAAAAAAAAAAAAGCTGTTATGAAAAGCCAATAAACAGATTTTTAATGCATAACACATCAAGATGTGCTAAAGCTGCATCAAAACCTGAAGAAAGGCTCCAGGGTATTCAAGCCCTCCCTTCCATCCATTCAAACCATGAATATCCTTGACGCGCGGCCGTTTCTGACTCCAGTCACTATTAATGGACAGGGTCAGGATAGGCCTCCCTGCTTTGGCCAGCTTCAGTCGTTGCATTGAACCGATTTCATATTTTGTGCATGCATATTGCCTAAACATACTGTGTAGGTAAGCCTGGGGTAGGGCTCTGTGCATTTGGGCGTGTCTGCATCATTTGGCACTTGCATCCCTTGAACTGAACGAAGCTAACTGGCTAGCAAAAAAAATAACCTGCCTCGTGACTCAAACTGAATTCTTCGGCTGCTCCATGTTCGCTACATACTTCAGTCTGAGGCTGCCATCATTGAAGTCGTTTGTGATGAGGTGAAAATGAGGGATGTTTGTAAAAAAAACAAAGTCATCAGCTATTGGATCATTTCTAGTCAGAGTATCAAAGCCAGTGACACGTTTTCAAAATGCTGCTTTACCCACGTAAACGCTCTGGCTCTGGTCCAACCCATCCGTTTCTGGGACCAATCAGAACGGTTAGAATGTGTTTGTGTTCTAGAAGTCATCGGGGAGGTACTCAGATCCACACTCATTGCGGAGAAGAAACTAACGTCTGTGGCCGTGGCGTAGCGTTTGGCCGGAGCAAGGAGTCTGGGTAGTCAGGAAATGTGCATACAGTGCTTTGCAAAAGTATTCACTCCCCCTTGGCGTTTTTCCTATTTTGTTGCCTTTACAACCTGTAATTTAAATGGATTTTTATTTGGATTTCATGTAATGGACATTCACAAAATAGTCCAAATTGGTGAAGTGAAATGAAAAAAATATTTTTTTTTCAAGAAATTCGAGAAAAGAAAACAACGGAAAAGTGGTGCGTGCATATGTATTCACCCCCTTTGCTATGAAGCCCCTAAATAAGATCTGGTGCAACCAATTACCTTCAGAAGTCACATAATTAGTTAAATAAAGTCCACCTGTGTACAATCTAAGCGTCACATGATCCGTCACATGATCTCAGTATATATACACCTGTTCTGAAAGGCCCCAGAGTCTGCAACACCACTAAGCAAGGGGCACCACCAAGCAAGCGGCACCATGAAGACCAAGGAGCTCTCCAAACAGGTCAGGGACAAAGTTGTGGAAAAGTACAGATCAGGGTTGGGTTATGCAAAAATATCAGAAATTTGAACATCCCACGGAGCACCATTAAATCCATTATTAAAAAATGGAAAGAATATGGCACCACAACAAACTTGCCAAGAGAGGGCCGCCCACCAAAATTCACAGACCAGGCAAGGAGGGCATTAATCAGAGGCAACAAAGAGACCAAAGATAACCCTGAAGGAGCTGCAAAGCTCCACAGTGGAGATTGGAGTATCTGTCCATAGGACCACTTTAAGCCGTACACTCCACAGAGCTGGGCATTACGGAACAGTGGCCAGAAAAAAGCCATTGCTTAAAGAAAAAAATAAGCAAACACGTTTGGTGTTCGCCAAAAGGCATGTGGTAGACTCCCCAAACATATGGAAGAAGGTACTCTGTTCAGATGAGACTAAAATTGAGCTTTTTGGCCATCAAAGAAAACGCTATGTCTGGCGCAAACCCAACACCTCTCATCACCACGAGAACACCATCCCCACAGTGAAGCATGGTGGTGGCAGCATCATGCTGTGGGGATGTTTTTCATCGGCAGGGACTGGGAAACTGGTCAGAATTGAAGGAATGATGGATGGCGCTAAATACAGGGAAATTCTTGAGGGAAACCTGTTTCAGTCTTCCAGAGATTTGAGACTGGGACGGAGGTTCACCTTCCAGCAGGACAATGACCCTAAGCATACTGCTAAAGCAACACTCGAGTGGTTTAAGGGGAAACATTTAAATGTCTTGGAATGGCCTAGTGAAAGCCCAGTGGTATGACTTAGAGATTGCTGTACACCAGCGGAACCCATCCAACTTGAAGGAGCTGGAGCAGTTTTGCCTTAAAGAATGGGCAACAATCCCAGTGGCTAGATGTGCCAAGCTTATAGAAATATACCCCAAGAGACTTGCAGCTGTAATTGCTGCAAAATGTGGCTCTGCAAAGAATTGACGTTGGGGTGGTGAATAGTTATGCACGCTCAAGTTTTCTGTTTTTTTTGGTCTTATTTCTTGTTTGTTTCACAATAAAACATATTTTGCATCTTCAAAGTGGTAGGCATGTTGTGTAAATCAAATGATACAAATCCCCAAAAAATCCATTTTAATTCCAGGTTGTAAGGCAACAAAATAGGAAAAATGCCAAGGGGGTGAATATTTCACAAACCACTGTATGTACATGAAGGCAGGGTAAAGTGACTAGCCATCAGGATAGATAATAATAAGGTATTTGAGGTAGATATGTACATGAAGGCAGGGTAAAGTGACTAGGCATCAGGATAGATAATAATAAGGTATTTGAGGTAGATATGTACATGAAGGCAGGGTAAAGTGACTAGGCATCAGGATAGATAATAATAAGGTATTTGAGGTAGATATGTACATGAAGGCAGGGTAAAGTGACTAGGCATCAGGATAGATAATAATAAGGTATTTGAGGTAGATATGTACATGAAGGCAGGGTAAAGTGACTAGGCATCAGGATAGATAATAATAAGGTATTTGAGGTAGATATGTACATGAAGGCAGGGGTAAAGTGACTAGGCATCAGGATAGATAATAATAAGGTATTTGAGGTAGATATGTACATGAAGGCAGGGTAAAGTGACTAGGCATCAGGATAGATAATAATAAGGTATTTGAGGTAGATATGTACATGAAGGCAGGGTAAAGTGACTAGCCATCAGGATAGATAATAATAAGGTATTTGAGGTAGATATGTACATGAAGGCAGGGTAAAGTGACTAGGCATCAGGATAGATAATAATAAGGTATTTGAGGTAGATATGTACATGAAGGCAGGGTAAAGTGACTAGGCATCAGGATAGATAATAATAAGGTATTTGAGGTAGATATGGACATGAAGGCAGGGTAAAGTGACTAGGCATCAGGATAGATAATAATAAGGTATCTGAGGTAGATATGTACATGAAGGCAGGGTAAAGTGACTAGCCATCAGGATAGATAATAATAAGGTATTTGAGGTAGATATGTACACATGAAGGCAGGGTAAAGTGACTAGGCATCAGGATAGATAATAATAAGGTATTTGAGGTAGATATGTACATGAAGGCAGGGTAAAGTGACTAGGCATCAGGATAGATATTAATAAGGTATTTGAGGTAGATATGTACATGAAGGCAGGGTAAAGTGACTAGGCATCAGGATAGATAATAATAAGGTATTTGAGGTAGATATGTACATGAAGGCAAGGTAAAGTGACTAGGCATCAGGATAGATAATAATAAGGTATTTGAGGTAGATATGTACATGAAGGCAAGGTAAAGTGACTAGGCATCAGGATAGATAATTATAATAAGGTATTTGAGGTAGATATGTACATGAAGGCAGGGTAAAGTGACTAGGCATCAGGATAGATAATAATAAGGTATTTGAGGTAGCTATGTACATGAAGGCAGGGTAAAGTGACTAGGCATCAGGATAGATAATAATAAGGTATTTGAGGTAGATATGTACATGAAGGCAGGGTAAAGTGACTAGACATCAGGATAGATAATAATAAGGTATTTGAGGTAGATATGTTCATGAAGGCAGGGTAAAGTGACTAGGCGTCAGGATAGATAATAATAAGGTATTTGAGGTAGATATGTACATGAAGGCAGGGTAAAGTGACTAGGCATCAGGATAGATATTAATAATGTATTTGAGGTAGATATGTACATGAAGGCAGGGTAAAGTGACTAGGCATCAGGATAGATAATAATAAGGTATTTGAGGTAGATATGTACATGAAGGCAGGGTAAAGTGACTAGGCATCAGGATAGATAATAATAAGGTATTTGAGGTAGATATGTACATGAAGGCAGGGTAAAGTGACTAGCCATCAGGATAGATAATAATAAGGTATTTGAGGTAGATATGTCCATGAAGGCAGGGTAAAGTGACTAGGCATCAGGATAGATAATAATAAGGTATTTGAGGTAGATATGTACATGAAGGCAGGGTAAAGTGACTAGGCATCAGGATAGATAATAATAAGGTATTTGAGGTAGATATGTACATGAAGGCAGGGTAAAGTGACTAGGCATCGGGATAGATAATAATAAGTTATTTGAGGTAGATATTAACATGAAGGCAGGGTAAAGTGACTAGGCATCAGGATAGATAATAATAAGGTATTTGAGGTAGATATGTACATGAAGGCAGGGTAAAGTGACTAGGCGTCAGGATAGATAATAATAAGACTAAAATAAAGAACAGAGTAGCAGCAGCATATGATGAGTGGAGAAGTGTGGGTGTGTGTGTTTGTTTGTGTTGTGTCGGTATATGTGTGTTATGTGTGTGTGTGTGTGTGTGTGTGTGTGTGTGTTATATGTGTGTGTGCGTATGAAGTGTTTGAGTGTGTGAGGGATTTGTGTTGGAGTGACAGTGTAGTATGTGAGAGTGAGTGTGTATATGGTGTGTATATAAAGTCTAGTGAGTGTGCATAGAGTCAGTGCAGATAGTTCAGGTACCATTAATTGACTATTTAGCAGTCTGGCTATTTAGCAGTCTTGTGGCTATTTATGGCTTGGGGGGGTAGAAGCTGTCTCGGAGCCTGTTGGTCTGAGAGCCGATGCTCCGGCACCGTTTGCCGGACGGTAGCAGAGTGAACAGTCTATGGCGGATTTTGTCAGATGATATGAAATATGCCACCATCGGAGGCTATCACTTGTGTATCTTGGCTACATTGGCGTTTACAATTGGTGAGGGGGGGGATTCTACTATCGCTTGTGTATCTTCTACTTGGCGTTTACAATTGGTGAGGGGGGTTCTAATAAGCTAACACAATTGTTTTAAGAAGGTCATACCAAGGATCATTTTGCTATTTGATTTGGAATTGCAGGACCCCTTTAGGGTTAAAACATTGAATTTGGCCTTACTTCTATTAGCCCGTAGATACACATTGAATAACAGCTTCATAAATGGATAAACAGATAGACGAGTCCCGTGACACTTGTGGGGGGGTCATAGAGCAAAATTGAGAGAGTGTTCGTGAGAGTCTCATCTTTCCATAGAGGGGTCATAAGCATTAGGACGCCACAGACGTATTCGTGAGAAGACTTTCACCGCAGATGCGGAAGACGGATAGAGTGCACTGGGATGCAGCCCCATGCAAAAAACAAACAGATATCTCTAGCTTAAACTGACAGCTTTTGATGGTGTTTTCTTTTATTATGCTAATTCGATTTTTAGTAGCCTGGTTGTTGGAGCTATCTTTGTTTATGGTGAACTTGGGCTTCATTAAAGTTTACTGTGTTTGTTAATAGCAAGTGCCTACGCAGTCACTGACCTCACAGCACTTCAATAATAGAAAGGCGGTTGGTCTGGGGGTTTAAAAGCATTATTCTGATAATAGCCAGTGCCTGCCCAGCCACCGACCTCACCGTACGTCACTGACATAAAGGTGGTTGGTCCCGGGGGTTTAAAAGCATTATTCTGATTTGAAAATACTTCAAAATAAAGTCATTTTCAAAGGGATCAGTCTGTCAAACCTTTTGCTCTCGCATAAAACTATGCTGAAAAAGGAATACTCAATTATTACGGTCTCTGGTGGCAGAGTGTAACATTTCTTTGTGAAAACTCCGGAAGAATATTACCATAGTAGAAGTAGTGTATTTACTTTACAGTACTGTCCTGTACACTGTCTTTGTATGGGGGAATGGGATATTTACACGTTAACGACAAAGTCACTTAAGGACAGTGCACTTTTAAACGTACTGCACTATAACATCTAGAATCTACAGCAGGGCTTGACTAACCCTTTAAACATACTGTACTATAACATCTAGAATCTACAGTAGGTGTGGACTAACCCTTTAAACATACTGTACTATAACATCTATAATCTACAGTAGTGATGGACTAACCCTTTCAACATACTGTACTATAACATCTATAATCTACAGTAGTGATGGACTAACCCTTTAAACATACTGCACTATAACATCTAGAATCTACAGTAACTATAACATCTAGAATCTACAGTAGTGATGGACTAACCCTTTAAACATACTGTACTATAACATCTAGAATCTACAGTAGTGATGGACTAACCCTTTAAACATACTGCACTATAACATCTAGAATCTACAGTAACTATAACATCTAGAATCTACAGTAGTGATGGACTAACCCTTTAAACATACTGTACTATAACATCTAGAATCTACAGTAGTGATGGACTAACCCTTTAAACATAATGTACTATAACATCTATAATCTACAGTAGGGGTGGACTAACCCTTTAAACATACTGCACTATAACATCTAGAATCTACAGTAGGGATGGACTAACCCTTTAAACATACTGCACTATAACATCTAGAATCTACAGCAGGGATGGACTAACCCTTTAAACATACTGTACTATAACATCTAGAATCTACAGTAGGGGTGGACTAACCCTTTAAACATACTGCACTATAACATCTAGAATATACAGTAGGGGTGGACTAACCCTTTAAACATACTGCACTATAACATCTAGAATCTACAGCAGGGATGGACTAACCCTTTAAACATACTGTACTATAACATCTAGAATCTACAGTAGGGATGGACTAACCCTTTAAACATACTGCACTATAACATCTAGAATCTACAGTAGGACTGGACTAACCCTTTAAACATACTGTACTATAACATCTAGAATCTACAGTAGTGATGGACTAACCCTTTAAACATACTGTACTATAACATCTAGAATCTACAGTAGGGGTGGACTAACCCTTTAAACATACTGTACTATAACATCTAGAATCTACAGTAGTGATGGACTAACCCTTTAAACATACTGTACTATAACATCTAGAATCTACAGTAGTGATGGACTAACCCTTTAAACATACTGTACTATAACATCTAGAATCTACAGTAGGGGTGGACTAACCCTTTAAACATACGGTACTATAACATCTAGAATCTACAGTAGGGCTGGACTAAACCTTTAAACATACTGAACTATAACATCTAGAATCTACAGTAGTGATGGACTAACCCTTTAAACATACTGCACTATAACATCTAGAATCTACAGTAGTGATGGACTAACCCTTAAAACATACTGTACTATAACATCTAGAATATACAGTAGTGATGGACTAACCCTTTAAACATACTGTACTATAACATCTAGAATCTACAGTAGGGCTGGACTAAACCTTTAAACATACGGTACTATAACATCTAGAATCTACAGTAGGGGTGGACTAACCCTTTAAACATACTGCACTATAACATCTAGAATCTACAGTAGTGATGGACTAACCCTTTAAACATACTGCACTATAACATCTATAATCTACAGTAGGGATGGACTAACCCTTTAAACATACTGTACTATAACATCTAGAATCTACAGTAGGGATGGACTAACCCTTTAAACATACTGCACTATAACATCTATAATCTACAGTAGGGATGGACTAACCCTTTAAACATACTGTACTATAACATCTAGAATCTACAGTAGGGGTGGACTAACCCTTTAAACATACTGTACTATAACATCTAGAATCTACAGTAGGGGTGGACTAACCCTTTAAACATACTGCACTATAACATCTAGAATCTACAGTAGTGATGGACTAACCATTTAAACATACTGTACTATAACATCTAGAATCTACAGTAGTGATGGACTAACCCTTTAAACATACTGCACTATAACATCTAGAATCTACAGTAGTGATGGACTAACCCTTTAAACATACTGCACTATAACATCTAGAATCTACAGTAGGGATGGACTAAACCTTTAAACATACTGTACTATAACATCTATAATCTACAGTAGGGATGGACTAACCCTTTAAACATACTGCACTATAACATCTAGAATCTACAGTAGTGGTGGACTAACCCTTTAAACATACTGCACTATAACATCTAGAATCTACAGTAGTGGTGGACTAACCCTTTAAACATACTGCACTATAACATCTAGAATCTACAGTAGGGGTGGACTAACCCTTTAAACATACTGCACTATAACATCTATAATCTACAGTAGTGATGGACTAACCCTTTAAACATACTGTACTATAACATCTAGAATCTACAGTAGGGATGGATTAACCCTTTAAACCTACTGTACTATAACATCTAGAATCTACAGTAACTATAACATCTAGAATCTACAGTAGGGATGGACTAACCCTTTAAACATACTGTACTATAACATCTAGAATCTACAGTAACTATAACATCTAGAATCTACAGTAGTGCTGGACTAAACCTGCAGATTTCTCCCTACAGATATTTGTGCTGTGTTGAACCTACCTTCCTTCTATCCAGTATCCCAGCTTTTCTCTTTTTCTCCCTGAGTTTGATAGATTCATGAAGGCACATTCAATTAATCAAACACCACGCATGTTCTCCGCAAGTCCTCTCGTTTCCATAGAGACCTGACATCACATTCCCAATACCCCTCACTGGCTACCTATCCTCTCTATCTCACTCCCAACCCCCCCTCCCTCCCATCTCTCTCTCTCTCTCTCTCACCCCTCTCTCTCTCTCTCTCTCTCTCTCTCTCTCTCTCTCTCTCTCTCTCTCTCTCTCTCAATTCAATTCAATTCAATTCAATTCAATTCAATTTCAATTTCAATTCAAATGGCTTTATTGGCATGGGAAACATATGTTAACATTGCCAAAGCAAGTGAAATAGATAATAAACAAAAGTGAAATGAACAGTAAACATTACACTCATAAAGGTTCTAAAAGAATAAAGACATTTCAAATGTCTTATTATGTGCAAATAGTTAAAGTACAAAAGGGAAAATAAATAAACATAAATATGGGTTGTATTTACAATGGTGTTTGTTCTTCACTGGCTGCCTCTCTCTCTCTCTCTCTCTCTCTCTCTCTCTCTCTCTCTCTCTCTCTCTCCCCCTCCTTCCCTCCCCCCTCTGCTCTGCCCGATTCCCAGCTCTTATGCAATGGACTACGTCTCTACATTGTTCAGGGGTAGAGAGAAACAGATGGGAGACCAGGGGAGAGACAGAGGGAGGGAGAAACAGAGAGGAGACCAGGGAAAAACATATATAACTTTAGTTTAGCTCAATGAGATTGCTGCATTTCAATCTTCCCTACAACTGTTAGACCCAATGCTCCCAGGGACGTGTATTGATTGCTGGCCAAAAACAAGGGCCTGAAGTTGGAATGGTTAGACTGAGAGACTCAGAGATTCAGCCCTAATGCCTTTTCAGGAACACTACAGAAGTCCGTGTCCCAAATGGCACCCTATTTCCCTATAAAGTGCACTACTTTTTGACAAAAGTAAGGCGTTATATAAGGGTGTAGGGTTCCATTTGGGACACATGTCACAGAGGATAAGAGCGAGAAGCCATCAGCAGGAAGACTTCAGGGAAACTCACTTACGGGGGAAACACAAAATGGTTTGAAATTAGGAGAACAGACGTGGGAAGAGGTTGCTATCTCCTGATCTCCAACCGGTTTCACCCAACTGCTGAAACACATAGCTCTTAATGGTCAGGGCATTTATGACCAAAATCAATTGTGATAATTAGATGCTATTTTTTATATATATTTAATTTTGCCATTCTTCGGGTGACAAGGTAATTGTGTCTTGGTGAAACTGAGCGATAATCTATTTCCTGAAACACCTGAAAATTGGCAATGAGATAAATCTCAGCACAGGTTGAAATCTCTCACCCTGATCAATAGGTCAATCATCCTGAGTCGTGACCTGCACTGCTTTTACACGTTGCACTTTTACGATCCACAGGGCTGGTTGTACAAACTAATCTAGGTCCCAAATGCTACCCTATTCCCTATGTAGTGTACTGCTTTTTGACCAGGACCCCAATTTGTAGGAAATAGGGTGCCATTTTGGAATTTTCCCAGAGTCTTCAGTGTGTTTTAGAACAAGTGAGACTACATCCCCAAAATGGCACCTCCTCTCCTCCTCCTTTCTAAACCCTCTCCTTCATTCTAAAGCCATTAGGTAGCCAGCTATGGTGCAGCTTGTAAGCATTTAGTTTCACCTCACAGCTCTCCTGCTGCACCACCTGGCGTATCCACACTGTTCCTTTGGGGGGTAAAGACAGCTGGAGACGTTTCTTATTAGAAACTACGGCCGGCTGTCCAAAATGCTACCCTATTCCCTATATAGTCCACTACTGGGCCCCCCGGACAAAAGGTGGTGCTCTGCATTGGGAGTAGTGCACCATTTGGGGACGGGACCTAGGCTTGCCTCCCGACCAGCCAGTAACTGAGACTGCAGAGAGGTAGACACTCCAACATATTCTCCCCCCCCCAAAAAAAACCTGAAGCACAAAGAGCAGATGACAGAGCAGCAGCAGCAGCAGAGACTGCAGTACCTAGACAGTAGACAGTGTCCTACCGTCCAGACTGCAGTACCTAGACAGTGTTGCTCCATTCAGACTGCAGTACCTAGACAGTGTTGCTCCATTCAGACTGCAGTACCTAGGCAGTAGACAGTGTCCTACCGTCCAGACTGCAGTACCTAGTCAGTAGACAGTGTCCTACCGTCCAGACTGCAGTACCTAGACAGTGTTGCTCCATTCAGACTGCAGTACCTAGACAGTGTTGCTCCATTCAGACTGCAGTACCTAGGGAGTAGACAGTGTCCCTACCGTCCAGACTGCAGTACCTAGACAGTGTTGCTCCATTCAGACTGCAGTACCTAGACAGTGTTGCTCCATTCAGACTGCAGTACCTAGGCAGTAGACAGTGTCCTACCGTCCAGACTGCAGTACCTAGACAGTGTTGCTCCATTCAGACTGCAGTACCTAGACAGTGTTGCTCCATTCAGACTGCAGTACCTAGGGAGTAGACAGTGTCCTACCGTCCAGACTGCAGTACCTAGTCAGTAGACAGTGTCCTACCGTCCAGACTGCAGTACCTAGGCAGTAGACAGTGTCCTACCGTTCAGACTGCAGTACCTAGACAGTAGACAGTGTCCTACCGTCCAGACTGCAGTACCTAGGCAGTAGACAGTGTCCTACCGTCCAGACTGCAGTACCTAGGCAGTAGACAGTGTCCTACCGTTCAGACTGCAGTACCTAGGCAGTAGACAGTGTCCTACCGTCCAGACTGCAGTACCTAGGCAGTAGACAGTGTTCTACCGTCCAGACTGCAGTACCTAGGCAGTAGACAGTGTCCTACCGTCCAGACTGCAGTACCTAGGCAGTAGACAGTGTCCTACCGTCCAGACTGCAGTACCTAGGCAGTAGACAGTGTTCTACCGTCCAGACTGCAGTACCTAGGCAGTAGACAGTGTCCTACCGTCCAGACTGCAGTACCTAGGCAGTAGACAGTGTCCTACCGTCCAGACTGCAGTACCTAGGCAGTAGACAGTGTCCTACCGTCCAGACTGCAGTACCTAGACAGTGTTGCTCCATTCAGACTGCAGTACCTAGACAGTAGACAGTATCCTACCGTCCAGACTGCAGTACCTAGGCTGTAGACAGTGTCCTACCGTCCAGACTGCAGTACCTAGACAGTAGACAGTGTCCTACCGTCCAGACTGCAGTACCTAGACAGTAGACAGTGTCCTACCGTCCAGACTGCAGTACCTAGGCAGTAGACAGTGTTCTACCGTCCAGACTGCAGTACCTAGACAGTAGACAGTGTCCTACCATCCAGACTGCAGTACCTAGGCAGTAGACAGTGTCCTACCGTCCAGACTGCAGTACCTAGGCAGTAGACAGTGTCCTACCGTTCAGACTGCAGTACCTAGGCAGTAGACAGTGTCCTACCATCCAGACTGCAGTACCTAGGCAGTAGACAGTGTCCTACCGTCCAGACTGCAGTACCTAGGCAGTAGACAGTGTCCTACCGTCCAGACTGCAGTACCTAGGCAGTAGACAGTGTTCTAACGTCCAGACTGCAGTACCTGGGCAGTAGACAGTGTTCTACCGTCCAGACTGCAGTACCTGGGCAGTAGACAGTGTCCTACCGTCCAGACTGCAGTACCTAGGCAGTAGACAGTGTCCTACCGTCCAAACTGCAGTACCTAGGCAGTAGACAGTGTTCTACCGTCCAGACTGCAGTACCTAGACAGTAGACAGTGTTCTACCGTTCAGACTGCAGTACCTGGCCAGTAGACAGTGTTCTACCGTCCAGACTGCAGTACCTAGGCAGTAGACAGTGTCCTACCGTTCAGACTGCAGTACCTAGGCAGTAGACAGTGTTCCTACCGTCCAGACTGCAGTACCTAGGCAGTAGACAGTGTCCTACCGTCCAGACTGCAGTACCTAGGCAGTAGACAGTGTTCTACCGTCCAGACTGCTGTACCTAGACAGTAGACAGTGTCCTACCGTCCAGACTGCAGTACCTAGGCAGTAGACAGTGTCCTACCGTCCAGACTGCAGTACCTAGGCAGTAGACAGTGTCCTACCGTTCAGACTGCAGTACCTGGGCAGTAGACAGTGTTCTACCGTCCAGACTGCAGTACCTAGGCAGTAGACAGTGTCCTACCGTCCAGACTGCTGTACCTAGGCAGTAGACAGTGTCCCACCGTCCAGACTGCAGTACCTAGGCAGTAGACAGTGTCCTACCGTTCAGAATGCAGTACCTAGGCAGTAGACAGTGTCCTACCGTCCAGACTGCAGTACATAGGCAGTAGACAGTGTCCTACCGTCCAGACTGCAGTACCTAGGCAGTAGACAGTGTTCCTCCGTTCAGACTGCAGTACCTAGGCAGTAGACAGTGTCCTACCGTCCAGACTGCAGTAACTAGGCAGTAGACAGTGTCCTACCGTCCAGACTGCAGTACCTAGGCAGTAGACAGTGTCCTACCGTCCAGACTGCAGTACCTAGGCAGTAGACAGTGTCCTACCGTCCAGACTGCAGTACCTAGGCAGTAGACAGTGTCCTACCGTCCAGACTGCAGTACCTAGGCAGTAGACAGTGTCCTACCGTCCAGACTGCAGTACCTAGGCAGTAGACAGTGTCCCTACCGTCCAGACTGCAGTACCTAGGCAGTAGACAGTGTTCTACCGTCCAGACTGCAGTACCTAGGCAGTAGACAGTGTTCCTACCGTCCAGACTGCAGTACCTAGGCAGTAGACAGTGTCCTACCGTCCAGACTGCAGTACCTAGGCAGTAGACAGTGTCCTACCGTCCAGACTGCAGTACCTAGGCAGTAGACAGTGTCCTACCGTCCAGACTGCAGTACCTAGACAGTAGTATGCCTCCATTCAGACTGCAGTACCTAGACAGTAGACAGTGTTCCTACCGTCCAGACTGCAGTACCTAGGCTGTAGACAGTGTCCTACCGTCCAGACTGCAGTACCTAGGCAGTAGACAGTGTCCTACCGTCCAGACTGCAGTACCTAGACAGTAGACAGTGTCCTACCGTCCAGACTGCAGTACCTAGGCAGTAGACAGTGTTCCTACCGTCCAGACTGCAGTACCTAGACAGTAGACAGTGTCCTACCGTCCAGACTGCAGTACCTAGGCAGTAGACAGTGTCCTACCGTCCAGACTGCAGTACCTAGGCAGTAGACAGTGTCCTACCGTCCAGACTGCAGTACCTAGGCAGTAGACAGTGTCCTACCGTCCAGACTGCAGTACCTAGACAGTAGACAGTGTCCTACCGTCCAGACTGCAGTACCTAGGCAGTAGACAGTGTCCTACCGTCCAGACTGCAGTACCTAGGCAGTAGACAGTGTCCTACCGTCCAGACTGCAGTACCTAGGCAGTAGACAGTGTCCTACCGTCCAGACTGCAGTACCTAGGCAGTAGACAGTGTCCTACCGTCCAGACTGCAGTACCTAGGCAGTAGACAGTGTCCTACCGTCCAGACTGCAGTACCTAGGCAGTAGACAGTGTCCTACCGTCCAGACTGCAGTACCTAGGCAGTAGACAGTGTCCTACCGTCCAGACTGCAGTACCTAGGCAGTAGACAGTGTCCTACCGTCCAGACTGCAGTACCTAGACAGTAGACAGTGTCCTACCGTCCAGACTGCAGTACCTAGGCAGTAGACAGTGTCCTACCGTCCAGACTGCAGTACCTAGGCAGTAGACAGTGTCCTACCGTCCAGACTGCAGTACCTAGGCAGTAGACAGTGTCCTACCGTCCAGACTGCAGTACCTAGGCAGTAGACAGTGTCCTACCGTCCAGACTGCAGTACCTAGGCAGTAGACAGTGTCCTACCGTCCAGACTGCAGTACCTAGGCAGTAGACAGTGTCCTACCGTCCAGACTGCAGTACCTAGACAGTAGACAGTGTCCTACCGTCCAGACTGCAGTACCTAGGCAGTAGACAGTGTCCTACCGTCCAGACTGCAGTACCTAGGCAGTAGACAGTGTCCTACCGTCCAGACTGCAGTACCTAGGCAGTAGACAGTGTCCTACCGTCCAGACTGCAGTACCTAGACAGTAGACAGTGTCCTACCGTCCAGACTGCAGTACCTAGGCAGTAGACAGTGTCCTACCGTCCAGACTGCAGTACCTAGGCAGTAGACAGTGTCCTACCGTCCAGACTGCAGTACCTAGGCAGTAGACAGTGTCCTACCGTCCAGACTGCAGTACCTAGGCAGTAGACAGTGTCCTACCGTCCAGACTGCAGTACCTAGGCAGTAGACAGTGTCCTACCGTCCAGACTGCAGTACCTAGGCAGTAGACAGTGTTCTCACCGTCCAGACTGCAGTACCTAGGCAGTAGACAGTGTCCTACCGTCCAGACTGCAGTACCTAGGCAGTAGACAGTGTCCTACCGTCCAGACTGCAGTACCTAGGCAGTAGACAGTGTCCTACCGTCCAGACTGCAGTACCTAGGGCAGTAGACAGTGTCCTACCGTCCAGACTGCAGTACCTAGGCAGTAGACAGTGTCCTACCGTTCAGACTGCAGTACCTAGGCAGTAGACAGTGTCCTACCGTCCAGACTGCAGTACCTAGGCAGTAGACAGTGTCCTACCGTCCAGACTGCAGTACCTAGGCAGTAGACAGTGTTCTACCGTCCAGACTGCAGTACCTAGACAGTAGACAGTGTTCTACCGTTCAGACTGCAGTACCTGGGCAGTAGACAGTGTTCTACCGTCCAGACTGCAGTACCTAGGCAGTAGACAGTGTCCTACCGTCCAGACTGCAGTACCTAGGCAGTAGACAGTGTTGCTCCGGTCAGACTGCAGTACCTAGGCAGTAGACAGTGTCCTACCGTCCAGACTGCAGTACCTAGGCAGTAGACAGTGTCCTACCGTCCAGACTGCAGTACCTAGGCAGTAGACAGTGTTCTACCGTCCAGACTGCAGTACCTAGGCAGTAGACAGTGTCCCTACCGTCCAGACTGCAGTACCTAGGCAGTAGACAGTGTCCTACCGTCCAGACTGCAGTACCTAGGCAGTAGACAGTGTCCTACCGTCCAGACTGCAGTACCTAGGCAGTAGACAGTGTCCTACCGTCCAGACTGCAGTACCTAGGCAGTAGACAGTGTCCTACCGTTCAGACTGCAGTACCTAGGCAGTAGACAGTGTCCTACCGTCCAGACTGCAGTACCTAGGCAGTAGACAGTGTCCTACCGTCCAGACTGCAGTACCTAGGCAGTAGACAGTGTCCTACCGTCCAGACTGCAGTACCTAGGCAGTAGACAGTGTCCTACCGTTCAGACTGCAGTACCTAGAGCAGTAGACAGTGTCCTACCGTCCAGACTGCAGTACCTAGGCAGTAGACAGTGTCCTACCGTCCAGACTGTAGTACCTAGGCAGTAGACAGTGTCCTACCGTTCAGACTGCAGTACCTAGGCAGTAGACAGTGTCCTACCGTCCAGACTGCAGTACCTAGACAGTAGACAGTGTCCTACCGTTCAGACTGCAGTACCTAGGCAGTAGACAGTGTCCTACCGTTCAGACTGCAGTACCTAGGCAGTAGACAGTGTCCTACCGTCCAGACTGCAGTACCTAGGCAGTAGACAGTGTCCTACCGTCCAGACTGCAGTACCTAGACAGTAGACAGTGTCCTACCGTCCAGACTGCAGTACCTAGGCAGTAGACAGTGTCCTACCGTCCAGACTGCAGTACCTAGGCAGTAGACAGTGTCCTACCGTCCAGACTGCAGTACCTAGGCAGTAGACAGTGTCCTACCGTCCAGACTGCAGTACCTAGGCAGTAGACAGTGTCCTACCGTTCAGACTGCAGTACCTAGGCAGTAGACAGTGTCCCTCCGTTCAGACACTCGGGCAAGACGAGGAAATGTCCCCCCACACAGACAAACAGGAACGACGGCGCCGCCGGCTCATCCGTTATCGTTGATTTGCAGAGTATCTGGCCAGCTCCACCGCCTCACAACAGCAGGTCTGCTCCGAGTGATGATATCCAATACTCAATCACTATAAAAACTGTAACAGCTAGTGTTTCAAACACACACAGACTGTTGCCGGTTATAGTTGATTATGGGACCGTAAAGAATGAAACATTTCTACAGATGGGGTTTAAAGGAGGTTACCTTGTGTTTGTTTTGAAGTCCCCTTTGTGAAAGAGAATAGGAGATTTGCCGCCATTGGTACTGTATAGGAAATGAACTGGGGTATCTGGAGCTGAACACTGTGATGAGGTAGTAGTGTTTCTCTAAGTCTCTGTCTCTGTCTCTGTCTCTGTCTCTGTCTCTGTCTCTGTCTCTGTCTCTGTCTCTGTCTCTAAGTCTGTCTCTGTCTCTGTCTCTGTCTCTAAGTCTGTCTCTGTCTTCCTGTCTCTGTCTCTTTTTTCTCTCTTTCCTCTCTCTCTCTCTCTCTCTCTCTCTCTCTCTCTCTCTCTCTCTCTCTTCTATCTATCTACCTATTTAATGCATATACTCTCTCTTTTCCTCCTCCTCCTCCCCCTCCTCCTCCTCCTCCTCCTCCTCCTCCTCCTCCTCCTCTCTCCATCTTCTGATTAATACCACACTCTATGCAATATGATGACTTTTAATGGTCATCTGGCCATCATTGTTAACACCCTCCTCCCTCCTCTCCTCTCTTCATCCCTCTCATTTAAATGCCACTATGTTCTAATCCACCGCCAACGAGGAGAGAGAAACAGTGACTAAATCAAAACATTCATTAATTACAAGGCTGTTCGTTTCTACAGCCAGTCCAGTCCTCACCGACCAGGGTGCCATTTTCCCTTTCCTCTCAGCTGCCAGCCAGCCAGCTAGTCAGCCAGCCAGCCAGTCAGTCAGCCAGCCAATCAGCCAGCCAGCCAGTCAGCCAGCCAGCCAGCCAGCCAGCCAGCCAGCCAATCAGCCAGCCAGCCAGCATCATGTTGATTGCTCTCTCTCTGCTCTCTCTGCTCTCTGTTGTTCTCTGTGTTGCTAGTGGAGAAAAGAGGAGAGATACGCAGCAAAGAGGGAGGGAGGGAGGAGAGGAGAGGAGAGGAGGGGAGGAGAGGAGAGGAGGGGGAGAGGAGAGGAGGAAGGAGAGGAGAGGAGAGGAGAGGAGGAGAGGAGCAGTGAGCTGTGTTTGCTACCACATCCCCTCCCTCCTCCTCCTCCTCCTCCTCCTCCTCCTCTGTAGCGTGTGAATGCAGGGTATGAGTGCCCACTAGTGTCAGCAGTGGGATAGTATTGAAGTAGCAGGGTGAGTGTAGGATGATGCTGAACATAGCCTAGGGCGGGATGGCTGACTCTGTCTCTGGGTAGGCACCATACACTGCTAAATCCCTGAACATCACTGAATACAATTGTATCACTTTTTGTCTCTTTCAAAATTCTGTAGAAATATCAATGTTGCATTAGCAATGGTAGAGCACATGTAGACAAACACAGTTGAATACACCATGATGGACCTGTATCTTCTCTCAGTGGTAGAGGGGTAAAACATAATCCCTCCCGTAGAGGGGAACAGGAGACTGTGGAATTATAATGATGATAAAGAGGGGAGGGGTAATATTAATCATCAGTTTGATGATGATGACAGTGCCATAGTATTATTCCAGTTTCCAGTCTTCACACCTGTCCTACAACCAGCTATGCAGCCGCTACAGTATTACATCTGATTAAGACCCTGTGGTCAAAATGTCAGCGCTTTATATCAAAGACGTCGGATCAAAGAAGTCCGGACTCCTCCGTCAACTCCCCACTCTCTCTCTCTCTCTCTCTCTCTCTCTCTCTCTCTCTCTCTCTCTCTCTCTCTCTCTCTCTCTCTCTCTCTCTCTCTCTCGCTCTCTCTCTCTCTCTCTCTCTCTCTCTCTCTCTTTCCATTCAGCATATCGTCTGAACACTAGGCAATACATTATCCTGTGTGATTTATTACACAAAACAACCCCACACACCTGCAGATATGACTAGCCAACCCAGACAGAGCACAGAGCCCAACCCACTGTCTGTCACCATTTTCTCTGGAAACCAGAATGCGTCCCAAAATGGCACCCCTATTCCCTATGTAGGGCACTACTTTTGACCAGGGCCCATAGGATGTTCTAGTCCAAAGTAATGCACTATACAGGGAATAGGGTGCCATTTGGGATACAGGCCGTGACTAAGCAGTGCTTCTATAGTACCTAATGATGGCACACATTGCAAAGAGGGCACATTGTTATCCTTCAACCATTACTACATCGAGAGAGAAACTCACATTCTGTATAGTTCAAAGATATTCCATAGACGACATGAAATGGGGTACCTTTATGTGTTCAATTCATCCTAACCTCCTCCTCATCCCCTCCTCTCCTCTCCTCTCCGCTCCGCTCCGCTCCTGTTAGTCACTTTGTTCACTCCTCGCTCCTCTCTCCTCCAACAAAAACAAATGTAAATGTGAGTTTTGGTGTAATATGTGACTATTCCCCTTCCATTCCCCTACTGAAGGACCTTCAGCTGTCATTACTAGGAGATACATATGGAGAAGCTACACACCAAGTTCATAAACACATGAATACATGTATAAACTAGAGAGAGAGAGAGAGAGAGAGAGAGAGAGGAGAGAGAGAGAGAGAGAGAAGAGCGAGCGAGAGCGAGAGAGAGAAGAAGAGGAAGAAGGAGAGGGAGGAGAGGAGAGAGAGGAGAGGAGAGCGAGGAGAGAGAGAAGAGAGAGAGAAAGAGAGGGAGAGAGAAAGATGGAGTCTGTCCCAAGTGGCACACTATTCCTATTTGTCACCATTTTTATCACCCTATCCTCTTGAAAACAGGGTTCCAAAAGAGTTCTTCGGCTGTTCCCATGGAACCCTTTTTGGGTCTATAACCCTTTTTGGTTGCAGTTTTACTCTTTTGTTCCTGTGCCCTCTGTGTCCTGGAACCAAAAATTCTATCTAACCGGAATTTCAAATGGGGACAGCCGATGGACCCTTTTATGTTCTAGATAGAACCTAAAAGAGCAGGGGTCATGGTCAAAAGTAGTGCACTATATAGGGAATATTTGGGATGTGGCCGTGGTATTCTAGTGCATTGCAGTGGTAGTTTGTTGCTCTGTGTAAAAGCTAGGCAGCAGGCAGTGATGTTCTGTTATGGTGTGTGTGTGTGTGTGTGTGTGTGTGTGTGTGTGTGTGTGTGTGTGTGTGTGTGTGTGTGTGTGTGTGTGTGTGTGTGTGTTGTGTGTGTGTGTGTGTGTGTGTGTGTGTGTGTGTGTGTGTGTGTGTGTGTGTGTGTGTGTGTGTGTGTGTGTGTGTGTGTGTGTGTGTGTGTGTGTGTGTGTGTGTGTGTGTGTGTGTGTGTGTGTGTGTGTGTGTGTGTGTGTGTGTGTGTGTGTGTGTGTGTGTGTGTGTGTGTGTGTGTGTGTGTGTGTGTGTGTGTGTGTGTGTGTGTGTGTGTGTGTGTGTGTGTGTGTTGTGTGTGTGTGTGTGTGTGTGTGTGTGTGTGTGTGTGTGTGTGTGTGTGTGTGTGTGTGTGTGTGTGTGTGTGTGTGTGTGTGTGTTGTGTGTGTGTGTTGTGTGTGTGTGTGTGTGTGTGTGTGTGTGTGTGTGTGGTCCTATTAGCTCATTGTAATCCTTGTAACGCCAGGGTAGTGGAGTTCGATCCCGGATCACCCATACAGTGAGGGAAAAAGTATTTGATCCCACTGTATTTTGTCGTTTGCCCACTGACAAAGAATTCTCTATATTTTAATGTGGGTTATTTGAACAGTGAGAGCAAATACACAAAGATCAACATAGCAAAAATGTTATAAATTGATTTTGCATTTTAATGAGGGAAATAAGTATTTGACCCCCTCTCAGTCAAAAATATCTGGCTCCCAGGTATCTTTTATACGATTTTTATCTTAGAGTCTCTAATCTCGTTTGTTCTTCCTGTCCACAGAGAGGCATCAATCAATCAGATTCAAATCTCTCCACCATGGCCAAGACCAAAAGCTCGCCAAGGATGTCAGGGGCAAGATTGCCGGCCCTACACAGGCTGGAATGGCTAAACCATCGTCAACAGCTTGGTGAGAAGTACACGTTGGTGCGATTATTGCAAATCGACACACAAAAGAACTGTCAATCTCCCTCAGCCTGAGGGGCTCCATGGAAGATCTCACCTCGTGGAGTTGAAATGATCATCGAGAACGGTGAGGAATCAGCCCAAACTAAGGGGAGGATCTTGTCAATGATATCAAGTCAGCTGACCATAGTCACCAAAAAACAATTTTAACACACTACCCTAAGACTAAATTCTGCAGCCCCGCAGGATCCCCTTACTTTTCCCGTCTGGTTTGCCAATAACATCTGATGATTAGAACTGGGTGAAAGTGTTGTGGTCAGATGACCAAAATGGGCTCTTTGGCATCAACTCAACTCGACATGTTTGGAGAAGGGAATGCTGCCTATACCCCAAAACACCATCCCCACCGTCAAACATGGAGGTGGAAACATTTCTTTGGGTTTTTTTTTGCTAAAGGGGACAGACACTTCCCCGCATCAGCGGACCGATGGCCGGGCCATATACCGTCAAATCTTGGTGAAACCTCCTTCCCTCAGCCAGGCATTAAAATGGTCGTGGATGGTATTCCAGCATACAATGACCCAAAACTCACGGCCAAGGGCAGCAAAGGAGTGGTCAAGAGAAGTACATTAAGGTCCTGGCGTGGCCTAGCCGGTCTCCAACCTTAATCCTAAAATCTGTGGAGGAGCTGGGTTTAGTTGCTAACGTCAGCCGCACTTAATTAGAAAGATCTGCAAAGGCGAGTAGGACAAAATCCCTCCTGAGATGTGTGCAAACCTGGTGGCCAACTACAAAAACATCTCCGACCTCTGTGATTGCCAACAAGGGTTTTGCCACCAAGTACTAAGTCATGTTTTGCGGGGGGATCAAATACTTATTTCCCTCATTAAAATCAAATTAATTTATAACATTTTTTGACATGCTTTTTCTGGATTTTTTTTTTTATTCTGTCTTTCCCTGTTCAAATAAACCTACCATTAAATTATAACTGATCATTTCTTTGTCGTGGGCAAGCGTACATATCCGGGATCAATACTTTTTTCCCTCTTACTAAAATTACGCACACACTGACTGTAGAGTGCTTTATAAAAGCGTCTGCTAAATGGCGCATTATTATTAAATATGTTTCCACCTCTTTGTTTAAATATGTTTCCCCACCTCTTTGTTTAAATATGTTTCCCACCTCTTTGTTTAATTGTTTCCTCATCTCTTTGTTTAAATATGTTTCCCCATCTCTTTTTAATAATTTCCCTAGCTTTTTGTTTAAATCGTTTCCCCACCTCTTTGTTTCAATACGTTTCCCCACTCTTTGTTCAAATACGTTTCCCCACCTCTTTGTTTAATCGTTTCCCCACCTCTTTGTTTATCGTTTCCCCAGCTCTTTGTTTTCTTTCTTTTTTTGTTTTCAAAGTAATAAATATGCTAATTTGTGGGTTTTGTGGGTTTTTCATTCACCTGCATATAACACGCAAAATATTCCCTCATGTTTCACGACCCATAAACCCACAAGTGTTATTTATTTTAATGTCTCCATTGAATTTACTATCTCTCATTATGTCTCCATCCTGACTGGCTGTACATATAAGACTACATGGTTTCATTATAGGAGCGGTCTCGTTGGCGTTTCTCTCCGAGCACAGAATTAGCAATAACTTCTGTTATATTATAACCTTGCACATTTGCTTTGTCAATCTGGCTCCAACTGTAAAAATCGGCATTTTTTTTGAAAGAAGCCATCACTATAATTTATACCGGCCCCCTAAATCACCATACTCCCAAGTTATCGGTTATACGCTCATTACCTGCTTACCTCTGTCTAACACCCCCACACACACCCCCACACACACACACACACACACACACACACACCCACACACACACACACACACACACACACACACACACACACACACACACACACACACACACACACACACACACACACACACACACACACACACACACTGGCACTACCAATATGCTTAATTATTTTTTTTTTGTTGCCTCAACTTTTTTTTGTATTAATGTTTCCCCATTCTTTTCTATACCAAAAAAAAGCTTCTGGACATCAGAACAGCAGTCACTAACCTCACATTTGGATGAGGATTTCTACTTCAATGAGCGATACACACTGCTCATCCCCCCGACCACCAAAAATCCGTACCTTGCGCTGTAGAGGTCCCGGCGTGCGGGATGCCTGACACCACTATAATAAAAATCCTTTTTCAACCCTCTGTTCTATTGGTCGGCTGAGAATAAACTGGGCGAGCTCCGTTCCCTATCCTATCCGTGGCTTCAAACCTATTTAATCATCTTTTTCTTTCCCCTTTTCCAGGACAACGCTCTCACATCACTATTAACCAAGAGAGTTTTCATCTATATTTTTCGTAGCCGTTATTTACCACTACAAACCGATGCTGTCACGAAGACCCACTCGCGTTCTGCTAAACCATAACCAAATAAGAAAATGCTCACCCAGCGGCCTCCTATCGAGTGATTTTAATGCAAAAACTGTAATCTGTTTTTACCTCATTTCTAAGCATTCACTAGAGCAAAAAAAACAATTAATCACCTTTCGCCACCAAACGTTTGGCAAATCTACCATAACTCTATTTGACCTCTTATGCAAAAAATCACAGGAAGTACTAGTGGTCTGATAGCGGAGAGTGTTCCGATGAGGCGGATGCTAAGCTATATACTGTTTCGCTATCCCGGACTGAATATCTTCCGGGAGTTCATCTGATAACATTGGCAGTTCACCACATCAGTCACCAGTTCTATAAATA
Organism: Coregonus clupeaformis; assembly: GCF_020615455.1. Lineage (NCBI taxonomy): Eukaryota > Metazoa > Chordata > Actinopteri > Salmoniformes > Salmonidae > Coregonus > Coregonus clupeaformis. The sequence continues at coordinate 37,959 of NW_025535800.1, read as the reverse complement.
AGTGCATCGATGAGTCGTCCCCACAGTGGCCGTACTACATACCCCAACCAGAAGTCATTATTACACTACATCAGCACTGAGCTAAAGATAGAGCTGCCTCTTTCAAGGATTGATACTAATCCAACCCTTATAAGAATCCTGCTCCCCCCTCCGACAACATCAGCAGGCAGAGTGCCAATACAACCAAATCATCCTACTCCCTGCTCTGATGCTCGTCGGATTTTAGTTTGCAAACTATTATGGATTGCAAAGATCATCCTACTAACAACTATGCCTTCTATACTTCGTTGAGGCAAGCAACACTGAATCATGCACGGTGCATCACTGTTCCTAGCGACTTTGTGATCACGCTCTCTGTAGCCAATGTGAGTAAACCTAAACAGGTTAACATTCACAATGCCACAGGAGCCAGACGGATTACCAGGACGCGTACTGAGAGCATACTCTGACCAGCTGGCAATTGTCTTTGCTGACATTTTCAACCCCTCCCTGGCCCAGTCTTGATATCACCATGTTTCAAGCAGACCACCCTAGTCCCTGTGCCCAACCCAAGTAACCTGTCTCAATACTACTCGCCCTTAGCACTCACATCTGTAGCCATGAACTGCTTTGAAAGGCTGGTCATGCTCAAATCAACACCATCATTCCAACACCCTGACCAACTCCAGACACGCCTGGACCAACTACCCCCCAACAGATCCACAGATACCCAATTCTATTCACTCCCACTGCCCTTTCCCACCTGACAAAACCCCTCCGTGAGAATGCTGTTCTTGACTACAGCTGCACTCTTGAGAGTATCTTGACTGGCTGCATCCGCTTTCACAACTTCTTCATCTAACCGCAAGGTGCTACAGAGGGGTAGTGCGTACGGCCCAGTACATCACCGGGGCGGAGTTCCTGCATCAACTCTTCCGTCGGTGTCAGAGGAAGGCCCTATAAAGGGTCAACTCCCACACCCAAGTCATATCCTGTTATCTCTGCTACCGCGGCAAGCAGTACCACAGCGCCAAGTCTGGGATAAAAGGCTCCTGAACATCTTCTACCCCAAGTCATACTTCACTTCTACTTTCCTCTATTCACACTCACTGACTCTACCCACACACTCCACCTCCCACACATCACAAAACACACACACACACACAAGCATATTACACACACACACACACACACACTTTCCCACTCTTTCACACTGTTCACATACGCTGCTGCTAGTCTGTTTTATTATCTATCCTATTACTTCCTTTTACCCTTACATATTACCTCAACTACCACCTGCTGCTACTCTGTTTATTATCTATCCTGATTACTATCCTTTTACCCCCTACCTACATTACATTTACCTCAACTACCAACACCTGCTGCTACTCTGTTTATTATCTATCCTGATTACTATTCACTTTTACCACTACCTACATGTACATATTACCTCAACTACCAACACTGCTGCTATCTGTTTATTATCTTCCTATTACTATCCTTTTACCCCTACCTTTCTATTACCTCAACTCCACTCTCTTTTTTATTACTTCCTATTCTATCCTTTTCTACCCTTCTCTCCCATTACCCTTCTGTCTCTTGTTCTCCTCATTAAGCATTTCTCTGTAAAGTCTATACCTGTTTATTCGCAACATATCAACACATTTTCATTTTCACACCTCACACAAACATCGTGTGTGTCTGTGTGTCTGTGTTTGTGTGTGTGTGTGTGTGTGTGTGTGTGGAGGGGGGGGGGGGGAGGGGGGGGGGAGGGGGAGGGGGGGGGGGGGGGAGGGCTTGCTAGAATGACTACTGATGTATTGCGTGTCACTTGTAGTCCCCACTAATACTAATCCAATCAGCCTTCCGATGGTGTGTGTGTGTGTGTGTGTGTGTGTGTGTGTGTGTGTGTGTGTGTGTGTGTGTGTGTGTGTGTGTGTGTGTGTGTGTTTTCTGCGAGGAAAGTGTTCCTAGTCTTTAACTCCATCAAGTTTAAAAAGGAAGAAGAAGAGAGAACAAAATGTTTGTTTAAGATGGCGCATGGTCCAAATGCCTCCCATTCTATTTATGTGCTTCCTTTGGTAACAGATACATGTGTAATCTTGACGACCCCGATAAACAAGTCTTATCACTTTTTGTAAGTATTATTTGGTATCTATCTGTTTCTTATGTAATCTGTTGTCTGTGTTATCTGTTGTCTGTATGTATCTGTTGTCTGTGTGGTATCTGTTGTCTGGTGTGGTATCTTCATGTACCTGTTTCTGGTGTGTATCTGTTGTCTGGTGTGGTATCTGTTGTCTGGTTGTATCTGTTGTCTGGTGTGGTATCTGTTGTCTGGTGTGTATCTGTTGTCTTGTGTATCTGTTGTTGTATGTATCTGTTTCTGGTGTGTATCTGTTGTCTGGTGTGGTATCTGTTGTCTGGTGTGGTATCTTCATGTGGCTGTTGTCTGGTGTGTTCTCTCAGTTCATCCAATCTAATGTATACCAACGCTGTGTTCTCTCAGTTCATCCAATCTAATGTATACCAGATGCTATGTTCTCTCAGTTCATCCAATCTAATGTATACCACGCTGTGTTCTCTCATTCATCCAATTAATTATTCCAACCTGTGTTCTCTCAGTTCATCCAATCTAATTATACCACCTGTGTTCTCTCAGTTCATCCAATCTAATTATACCAACGCTGTGTTCTCTCAGTTCATCCAATCTAATTTCCACTGTGTTCTCTCAGTAGTCCATTAAAAATACAACTACAATACAAATTAACAACTTAAAGTACTGTCCCATGTTTCATGAGCTGAAATCTTCTCCTGGGTCGCTGTGCACACATTTGTTTACATCCATGTCAGTACCATTTCTCCTTTCCAAGATAATCCATCCACCTGACGGTGTGCATATCAAAAAGCTGATTCCACACATGTGGTCCTCTGTAGCTCCGCTGGTAGAGCATGGCGCTTGTAATGCCAAGGGTAGTGGGTTCATCCCGGACCACCAAAAAAATTGATAAAAGTGTCTGCTAATGGTATATTATTCACATTTTCTGAATACCACTCTAATGTGCCGTTTTCACACAACACAATGCAGTGTGCAATCGCATATCTGACTGCAGAATTCCACCAGTGCTGTTGCCAGGAATTGATTGTTAATTTGTCTACCATAACCCCTCCACCTCGTTTTAGAGAATTTGTCACTGGTCAACTGCCTCTCCCGCAGACCCGTGTATGGTGTGTGTGGGCCGGTTTGCTATGTCAACCTTGTGAACAGAGTGCCCCATGGTGCGTGGGGGTTATGTTGGCAGCATACTCGTCATTGCAGTTTATTGTTTTCCAGTTCCCGGGCAATATCCAGCAACCTTCGCACACCATTGAAGAGGAGTGGACAACATTCCACGGGCCAACAATCAACAGCCAGATCAACTCTATGTGAAGGAGATGTATCCTCGCTGCATGAGGCAACTGATAACAGATACTGACTGGTTTTCTGATCCATCCCCTACTTTTTTTTAAAAGGTATCTATCATCATTCTTATTACCCAAGCAACTTTCACACAACACTGGTTGCTTCCAACTGGTTGCTTCTTGATTTGTACCCCCCCCCACTTAGTTCAACCCATCAAGCGAATGCTTTTTGTCCCATGATCCTTAGAGGGTTGAACTCCGACCAGTTGTCATGTCATCGCGGATTTATCGATAACCCGATGATTGATGAGGAGATGTTACCAGCGGGAGCTGTATGAATACCTATTGCCATCATTGTCCAGTAAAGGTTTATGTACACGGTTTGTCTCCACCTAATGGTTTCATCCTCAGTGTACATGCCATATGACAGTCTTTGTCTCCAAACTAATACACACACACACTATACACATACACATACACACACACACACACACACACACCCTCACACACACACACACACACCTACACACATACACACACACACACACACACTACACACACACACACTACACACACACACACCCATGTGATATTAAACATTTTACCATAATAAATAATTGTTTTCTAAAATAAGCTGTGATTGATCTGTCGCTTCCTTTCCTCTTTAAAGTCTAATTCAGTCACCACCCTGTGTGTGTGTGTGTGTGTGTGTGTGTGTATGTGTGTGTGTGTTTGTGTGTGTGTGTGTGTGTCATCTTGTCTGTGTATATTTGCTGTGTTATTTGTGTCCCCTGCCTCCCTTCCCCTCTCGTCTACTTCTGGTTGGTTTGCCGTTAATCATGCCACCCAATCCCTTCTTACGGTGAGAGGCCCAAACTGAATTACAACTTGTCCAATATTTGTGCCCGTCAGTCAGGGGTTGGTTTGGGGTGGGCAGGACTCGGGGAGGTACAGAATGACAAGCGCCCCCTCCTCCGAGGGCCTACAATGCTTCCCTTTGATATGAAGACGACACGTTTGTGTTTGGTGTCAAATGAACATATCATTTTAATGGCTAATTGGCATGGTTTACCCCGTTCTCCTCAGTTATGTCATTAAAAATGAGAAAGAGGTTTGAGGAAAAGAACACATTTCCATTTATTTTCCCTGTGAGCGCTTTCATCGTATTTGATTTACCATTAGCAAAGGGGCTGAGCTGCGCTGCGCTGTGAACATGCTAGCCTATTAGCTGACTGCTAACACTGACGCGAAGCATCCTGTCTGCCACCTTCACCTTCTTCTTTTGTCTTCTACTCATTATTAAATGTTCTTCTCTTTGTCTTTCCTCTCACTCTATTTAGGCAGACTACCCATATCCCGAGAGAAAGACTTCTGTCTTCCCTCTCCTTCTTGACTCTCCAAGTGCCTGTCAGGTGATGACATCACTGTGACGGGCGGGGGATGATGTGTAGACCGCCTGCTTGTCAGTGATACATCATGTACGGGGGGATGGTGTGTAGACCGCCTGCCTGTCAGGCTGATGACATCATGTGAGCGGGGGGATGGTGTGTAGACCGCCTGCCTGTCAGTGAGTACATCAACTTCTGTTGAACGGATGAGGTTTTTATTTTTATATTTTGTAATCTTTACCCCCTTTTTTTCTCCCCAATTTCGTGATTACGATCTTGTCTCATCGCTGCAATTCCACCCACGGGCATTTCGGGAGAGAAGGGTCAGTCATGCGTCCTCCAAACATGACCCCCAAACCGCCCTTCTTCAAACTCCCGCTCACTTAACCTCGGAAGCCAGCTGCACGATTGGGTCGAAACACTGTTCAACTGAAGACTCGGTCACCTGCAGGAGCCCGGCCCACCACAAGGAGTCGCTAGGCGCAATGAGCGTAAGCCCCCGTCCAAACCCTCTCCCCTACCGCGGAACGCTGGCCATTATGCGCCTCCCTATGGACTCGCCGGTAATTACATAGCCTGGGATTACCCCAGGCTTAGTGACTACCCGCAAAACTGCGATGCAATCCTTAGACCTCTCTATTGGAGACCAAGTTTTGTTGTTTTTAAAAGAGTGTATTGGAAAGTTTCTTATTAGATAGCTAACTTTTTGGTTTTGGATCCCACACCAGTTGGCTGGGACTGCTACTCTCTGTCCTATCCTCCACAAGGGCCAGTCCGAGACTATTTGGCGTAGCAGCTAGCATACTGCTCTAGCTCCTTCCTAGCAGGGTTTTCTTGAGGGCTTGAACGCATCCGTGACACGTTAGCCATTGTGGCTGGACCAATTTCCAGGCTGTATCCCTGCTGTTTATTGTTTTCAATCTTCCCTGTGACCTCCCTGTCTGGACTGCGAGGTAACCGCTAACCAACGTTGCTACTACCATGAGCAAAACCAAAGCTGGTAAAGTACCGTTAGAACAGTGGTGTCTCTCTATCACAGTGAAGGATCTTTTAACCAAAAAAAATTGTTCTACAAGCAGTTGTTACAACAACAAGAAAAACTAACTTCAAGTGTTTTGTCCCAATAACGGTCTAGTCAACAAATAAAATAATGGCGCCTGACCAGAGTCCAGACCTGAAAACAGTTTGCAGTTCTCCCGTCAGATCGATGAGGTGAAACGGAGAGCGGCAAGATACAGCAATCTGTAAGTCATTGAGAGAGGACATCGTTCTGTGTGTGAGTCTCGGACAATCAATACATAACAACATGGCTGTGGCCGAATTCAAATCTCCCGCATGAGACCTGAGAGCGGAGTCTGAGTACAAAGTGAGAAATTATCTCTGAGAGAGGTGAAGATGGACCACAGAAGATTCGGGTGGATAAGCCCACAGACTGGAAACCCACCACCGCCCAGGTTACAGGCCCAGGCCAATGTGGTCCAGTTCACAGAGGTTCAAGGACAAGTTAGCAGTTCTGGAAAAGAGCAAAGAACTTGGGTTATTTCAAGACTATCCTGAAGCTGTCCTCAAAATAATTATCCCAGCCTCTGCCGGACCGCGTGTGGACATTGCTCCCATCCGTTACAGGCTCATTGTCCAGCCTCTCTCCCAAAGCCTGGAAGGGATAGAGAGCCAACCACATGGGTTCAGTCAGCTATCAACCCTGCACACACTCACACACACACACTTACACACACCAATTGATTAATACTTATTTATTTTTTTTCTCTTCTTTGCTTGCTCTTTTTCCACTATTCTTTTATCTCTCAACGCTACCCGGAAAGGGCTAATGCCCATGTTAATTATTCTAAATAAGGTTAATTAAATCAATAATCTAACATCAGATAACATTCATATATTAGCCTTTTCTGAACTCACTTAGATAATTCATTTGATACTGCAATGCACAATATATAACATCTATAAAACAAAAATGCTCATGGGGGAGGGTGTTGCTGTATATATTCAAGCCACTATCCCTGTAATGCTAGAGAAATATTATGTCAAGTGTTATTGAAGTGTTGTGGTTGCAGGTTCACTTGCACTATCTACCTTTTCTTTTGGGTTGTTGCTGTAGTCCACCAAGTGCTAACAGTCAGTATCTAAATAATATGTGTGAAATCTTGATAGTGTATGTGATTAAACAGAGAGGTCTACTTTCTTGGGGACCGTGAATATTAGTTTTCAGCAACTGTCTCTCACTTCTCACTGTAACCAGTGCCTGTAAATCTGGTTCAGGTTATTAATCAAACTAACGATGTTTACTAACACTACAAACAAAATCATCCCACATGTATGTGATCACATTTTTACTAATCACTGTAGATTTTGTTCTAAAGCTGTATCCGTACCCGTTGGATGCAGGGATCGCAATATAGTGGCTATATCCAGGGAAAGCCCAAAGTTCCAAAAGCTGGGCCTAAAATAGTGCTATAAGAGAGATCATACAAAATATTTTGCTGTGACTCATATGTGGATGATGTTGAAAAATATTTGTTGGTCTGTGTGATTAATAAGGAGCATCCAGCCTGCACTTGATAATTTTAAATTGCTTCTTCCAATGGTGTTGATAAACATGCCGTTAGAAACTGACTGTTAAACTGTTAAGGCTCCATGGATTGATGAGGAATTATTTTTTAAGAAGGTATAATAAACCTCACACATCTACTGCTACTTCAAGAAATAAGATTATGTGACTAACTCAACAAAAGAAGAAGATTATTATAACCAAATCATATATAGAAGGGAAAAAAAACTTTATCTTTAAATGAAATTATGGGCTGAAAGAAAATAGATCAACTGCATCTTTCATCAATCAGATGGCTTATTCATCACAAAACCATTTGATGTTGCCAATTATTTTAATGGTTACTTCATTGGCAAAGTGGGCAAACTTAGCGCGAAATGCCAACAACAAACAGTGAGCCATACATTATTCATGCATAAAACAATTAATAATGAAAGAAAAGCATTACAAGTTAGGAATTTTGTAAAGTTTAGTGTGGGAGAGGTAAAAATTATTGTTATCATCAATAATACACCTCCTGGCTTAAACTAGATGAAAGCTACTGAGGATTCTATACCACTTCTATCTCTCCTATCTTTCACCTTCCTATAAGTCTCTGTCATCAGGCCTGGAGGAAGCCCAAGTCATTCCCTCCCAACGGTACGCAGCCTTTACTGGTTCTAACAGCAGACCTATCAGCTTGCTGCCAACTCTTAGCAAACTGTTGGGGAAAAAAATGGTGTTTAACCAAATACAATTCACACTTTCAGCATAGAGAAAGGGGGCACTCAACATCTACTGCACTACAAAAATGACTGATGATTGGTTGAAGTTGTGGAGCTGTACTCTTAGATTTCAGTGCAGCCTTTGATATTATTGACCCACTGTTGTTGAAAAACATACACCACCTTCAAAAGTTTGGTCTTACTAAAATTATTTTTTCAAAAAAAAACAATTTTTTTCCACCATTAATCCTCCAATTTTTCAAATACAGTATAACACTGTCAATGTTTATAGCTATTGTAGCTGGAAACGCTCCAGATTTTAAATGTATCTACATCTACGAGGCCCATTATCAGCAACCATCAGTCCTGTGTTCCAATGGCACGTTGTGTTCGCTAATCAAGTTTAATCCACGTTTTGACCTGTATTCGACCCACAATTGCTGATGCTCAATCTCAATAGTCTCCAAAAAGGCCGTTTTATTGCTTCTTTAATCAGCACAACTTTCCAGCTGTGCTAACATTTGCACAAGTTATTACTGATAAACTTATTAGCAACCCTCCTTGCCCAACTATTTTGATTCCTATTAACATATTCCTAAATCCTTTCCACTACAATAACCATTTTCTAACAATGTCTACACTGTATTTCTGATCAATTTGATGTTATTTTAATGGACAAACAAAAATGCATTTTCTTTTAAAAAACAACATTTCTAAGTGACCCCAAACTTTTGAATGGTGTGTGTGTGGTAGACTTTTCAACCTCTGCCATATTGTGGATTCAGATCTACTCTAATAGAACTCAAAGGGTTTTCGTTAGCTTTAACCTCTTAAGAATCGGACACTTCTTTTCGATTTCCCCCCTAAAATGACATCCCCAAGGATGCAGGATGGACTACTGGGAGTGGGAGGATGGTTGAGGGGAGGGCTGCAATGCCAGAGGATATCAAACATCCAGTCAGTGTTGGTAAAAGCAGCCACCTCTCCACACTCATCTTCGAGAAGCCTACACAAGCAGATAGGAAACAGTGAACGGAATCATACGCTCTCCACGTTAAGACAGCGGTATTGGATAGTGAATCATGTGCTCTCCAAGACAGAGGTATTGGATAGTGAATCATGTGCTCTCCAAGTTAATCTTATGATACTTTTTTAAATTTTTCCCTAAAATGACATACCCAAATGTAACTGCCTGTAGCTCAGACCTGAAGCAAGGATATGCATATTCTTGATACTATTTGAAAGTTTTGTGGAAATGTGAAATTAATGTAGAGAACATAACATAATAGATCTGGTAAAAGATAAAACAAACAAAAAACACATACGTTTTCTATTTTTATTCATCTTTGACATGAACAATAAAAGCCATAGATTCAGATCGAAAGCTGGAGATGTTGTCCACAAGATGTTGTCCACAAGAGGTCAAACAGTGAAGTGTGTAAAGCTTCAGACCTGATACCTTGGAGAATGAGTGAGATATATAATATTTAGTATGAAGACACCAAGGTGTCCTTCACCAGTTTACCCAAATGTACCCAAGTGGCCTCTAAGTGGCTTTTGGAATTGGTCAATTGATACATTTTCAAGTCCTAGAACTATAGAGAACATACAAAAATGTCATGGTAAATAAAAAAGTTTACACACTCCCAGGAATGTCACAGCGTGGATGTGGGGCCACTTGAAGTATCCCTAGCGAAAAGACACTAGCCTTCACACATCTAGATGGCCGGGCGGGGGTGGGTGTGGAGCCAGAGAACAGCAGCAGGGGTTCTGACTGAATGAACCAGTTTCACTGGAGGACTTGAATGTGGTCTCTTTGGTGTTGGCGTCAAGGAGGTAATCTGAGTCAGAGTCTCCAGCACTATAGAATTTTTATTTGAAAAAATCAGAAGAACTCAAGTTTACTATTACTTATTATATTGAACCTTTATTTTTTGCAGGGGGTAGTGCATCAATACGCCACGGATGAGCCCCACATCAATACTTTTACGATGAGCCCCTGCATCAATGCTTTTTACGGATGAGCCCTGCATCAATACTTACGGATGAGCCCTGCATCAATACTTTTACGTGATGAGCCCTTGCATCAATACTTTTACGGATGAGCCCCGCATCAATACTTTTACGATGAGCCCTCATCAATACTCTGAACGGATGAGCCCTGCATCAATACATCAAATGAACAAACACATCTATAAACATATATTATGTAGAGTTTGGGGAACACAATCACGATAATGAAATATGTTTACCAATAGTAAATAGGGCCTATAGACCTGGTAATGTATTCATACAGACCTAAAATGTATTAGCATAGCCATTGTGCATTTTATGTTGACTGAGTCTCAAGCACTATAGAAGATTTTTAAAAAGGTTTTCGAAAGTGCCCTATTTACTATTGGTAAACATATTTCATTATAGTGATCATATATATATATATCAATCAAATAAAAATATCTCAAATGAATAATATGCAACCATTTAAACAAGTGCATGAGAATAAAGAAAGTATTTAACTTCGCAGTCTAAAGTTACAACTTTCACATCCAAAAGAAATCAAAGCGTGAGTCTACAGTGTAATCACTAACTGATTCCCTCATCAATTTCTATGTCACTTTACCCATCGATTTCTGCAATAATCTCATCCAAATATTTACAGTGGGGGAAAAAAAATGTATTTAGTCAGCCACCAATTGTGCAAGTTCTCCCACTTAAAAAGATGAGAGAGGCCTGTAATTTCCTTCATCATAGGTACACGTCAACCATGACAGACAAAATGAGAAAAAAATCCAGAAAATCACATTGTAGGATTTTTAATGAATTTATTTGCAAAATTATGGTGTGAAAATAAGTATTTGGTCAATGAAAAAGTGCTCAATACTTTGTTATATACCTTGTTGGCAATGGCACAGGTCAAACGTTTTCTGTAAGTCTTCACAAGGTTTTCACACAATTGTTGCTGGTATTTTTGGCCCATTCTCCATGCAGATCTCCTCTAGAGCAGTGATGTTTTGGGGGCTGTCGCTGGGCAACACAGACTTTCAACTCCCTCCAAAGATGTTCTATGGGGCTGAGAACTTGAGACTGGCTAGGCCACTCCAGGACCTTGAAATGCTTCTACGGCGCCACTCATTGCACCCGGTGGCGGTGTGGTTGGGATCATTGTCATGCTGGAAAGATCCCAGCCACGCTTTCATCTTCAATGCTCTTGCTGATGGAAGGAGGTTTTCACTCAAAATCTCACGATACATGGCCCCATTCATTCTTTCCTTTACACGGATCAGTCAGCCCTGGTCCCTTTGAAGAAAAACAGCCCAAAAGCATGATGTTTCCACCCCCCATGCTTCACAGTAGGTATGGTGTTTTTTGGAATGCAACCAGCATTCTTGGTCCTCCCAAACACGACGAGTTGAGTTTTTACCAAAAAGTTCTATTTTGGTTTGACCTGACCATATGACATTCTCCCAATCCTCTTCTGGATCATCCAAATGCACTCTAGCAAACCCCAGACGGGCCTGGACATGTACTGGCTTAAGCAGGGGGACACGCCTGGCACTTGCAGGACTTGGAGTTCCTGGCGGCGAAGTGTGTTACTGATGGTAGGCTTAAGCTAGCCTTTGGTCCCGAGCTCTCTGCAGGTCATTCACGAGTTGTCCCCCTGTGTGGTTCTGGGATTTTTGCTCACTGTTCTTGTGATCATTTAGACTCCACGGTGTGAGATCTTGCGTGGAGCCCCAGATCGAGGGAGATTATCAGTGGTCTTGTATGTCTTCCATTTCCTAATAATTGCTCCTACAGTTGATTTCTTCAAACCAAGCTGCTTACCTATTGCAGATTCAGTCTTCCCAGCCTGGTGCAGGTCTACAATTTTGTTTCTGGTGTCCTTTTCCAGCTCTTTTTTAGTCTTGGCCATAGTAGAGTTTGGAGTGTGACTGTTTGAGGCTGTGGACAGGTGTCTTTTATACTGGATAACAAGTCCAAACAGGTGCCATTAATACAGGTAACGAGTGGAGGACAGAGGAGCCCTTTAAAGAAGTAGTTACAGGTCTGTGAGAGACCAGAAATCTTTCTTGTTTGTAGGTGACCAAATACTTATTTTCCACCATACTTAGTAACTAAATTCATTAAAAATCCTACAATGTGATTTTCTGGAATTTTTTTCTCTCAATTTTATCACCTATGATGAAAAATTACAGGCCTCTCTCATCTTTTTGAAGTGGGAGAACTTGCACAAATTGGTGGCTGACTAAATACTTTTTTCCCCACTGTATACTTGGTCTTCGATTGAGCTTTTTTCTGTTTTATTAGCTATGTTCTACTTTCTAAAATAGCAATAAACTTGGTAGAACTAATCGAAAGCGTAAGTAAGCGTATGCATTACGAGTCCCTCTATGTTCTTTCGATTTGGTCTGCCTAACGAGCTTTTGAGCCCAGCACAATAGCTTTTACTCACAAAAGGACCATCACATACTCCTGAACCAGTCTCATGGTGGACACTATCAGCTAGCTATGCTTCTAAACGATAGGTGGTCATTGGACCAAGATACAGTCAATCAAATGGTCACCGCCCGTCTCATTGGTTCGTAATCATGCCAACTCTTGTGGGCTAATATACATTGTGTTTACCAACGCTCATGGCAGCATCACGAAACAAGTTCGCCCGCCTTCTAGAGAGTCGTGAGGTTGTAGAAAAACCGAACTTGGACTGCGTGGAATAAGGCGGAGCGCTTATATTTTGTTAAAATGTTTTGTTGCAAATTTCAACTAGTGAATTCAAGGCGAAACGCTGAATAACGGCATGGACCGTGTAAGGATATAAAACTGGATTTTATTAAACAAAACAACACACTTTTTTATCTCTGGGACCCTCAGGATGACAAATCAGAGCAAGATTGCGAATGTAAGCACATTATTTACCTTCAGAGGTGAATGAATCAAAACCAGTTGCTTGATAATCGTTTTTTTGTTGTTGTGCACTCTCCTCAAACAATAGCATGGTATTTCTTCACTGTAATAGCTACTGTAAATTGGACAGTGCAGTTAGATTAACAATACTTTAACCTTTCTGCCCATATAAGACATGTACAGTGAGGGAATCAAAAATCTATTTATAACATTTTTGGACATTCTGCTTTTTCTGGATTTTGATGATGTTATTCTGTCTCTCACTGTTCAAATAAAACCTACCACTAAAAATTATAGACGGATCATGTCTTTTGTAAGTGGGCAAACGTACAAAAATCAGCAGGGGATCAAATACTTTTTTCCCCTCACTGTATATGTCAGTGAAAAATGTGCTTTTGTTTACAATATCCTTGTAGTCACATTATCCGTATTGAGCAAACAACTGTCCCAATTTCGGGACACCCCATCCAGTAGAGGTTAATGGAAGCTTCTCTAATGTCAAACATATAAAGTGTGGTGTACTGCAGGGCGTCTCTCTAGGCCCTCTACTCTTTTCCATTTTTACCAGTTGTTTTGGGATATGGGTGGCCAGTACTAAACTGGCCCTGAACATCTTAAAACTAAGAACATTGTGATTGGTACAAATCATTTCCTAAAGTTCTAGACCTCAGCTGAATCTGGTAATAAAATTGTGTGAGCTGTTGAACAAGTTGAGGAGACTAAATTACACGGTGTTACCTTAGATTGTAAACTGTCATGGTCAAAACATATAGATTCAATGGTTGTAAAGATGGGGAGAGGTCTGTCCGTAATAAAGATTATTTACTTTTTGACACCACACTCCAAAAAGCAAGTCCTGCAGGCTTCCAGTTGGGTCCCGAGTGGGCGCAGCGCGATCGAGAGGTTACTGAGGGATACAGGTTAAGTAGTGCTGAGGGAAGTAGAGAGGTTAGAAGGGAACAGGTTAATGGGGCTCAGACCATGTCGCAGCGCCCTCAGCGCTTGAGGCGCGCCACAGACCCCCTGGTTCGATTCAGGCTGTATCACAAACCGGCCGTGATTGGGAAGTTCCCATAGGGCGGCCTAAAGGCGTGGTCCGGGTTTGGCCGGGTGCAGGCCGTTTTGTAAATAAGAATTTGTTAACTGACTTGCCTGGTTAAATAAAGGTTCAATAAAAGGTTAAAAAAGGGGTTTTATATTATTTCCATTATTGTCCAGTCATGTGGTCGAGAAAGTGCTGCAAAGAAAGACCTAGTTAAGCTGCAGCTGGCTCCAGAAACAGAGCAGCACGCCTTGCTCCTCATTGTAATCAGAGGGCTAATATTAATACTATGCATGCCAGTCTCTGGCTAAGAGTTGAGGAGAGACTGCCTGCATCACTTTCTTCTTTTTTATAAGAAAACATTAATGTGCTGAAAATCCCAAAATTGTTTGCACAGTCAACGCACACACACAGCTCTGACACACACACTTACCCCCACCAGACATGCCACCAGGGGTCTTTTTCACAGTCCCCAAATCCAAAAACAAAATTAAAGAAAGCGAACCCAGTATTATATAGAGCCATTATTGCACGCAGTCTCCGCTCCATCTCATAATATTGCTCAAATGAACAACAAACCTGCTTTTCAAAACAGATTAAGCAACACCTCACGGCACAACCGCCTCCCCCTATTTGACCTAGATAGTTTGTGTGTATGTATTGGATGTGTAGGCTACGTGTGCCTTTTTAATTTTTTTTGTTGTTGATGAAGTTCTGTCCTTGAGCTGTTCTTGTCTATTAATGTTCTGTATTGTGTCATGTTTCATGTCTTGTGTGGACCCCCTGGTAGAGTAGGTGCTGCTTTTGCAACAGCTAATGGGGGATCCTAATAAAATACCAAACACCAACTGTAACAGGGTGTGTAGACTGGCCTGCCTGTCAGGTGATGACATCATGTGACGGGGGGGGATGGTGTGTAGACTGCCTGCCTGTCAGGTGATGACATCATGTGACGGGGGGATGGTGTGTAGACTGCCTGCCTGTCAGGGTGATGACGTCATGTGACGGGGGGATGGTGTGTAGACTGCTCTGCCTGTCAGGTGATGAGCACTCATGTAACAGGGGGATGGTGTTAGACTGCCTGCCTGTCAGGTGTGATGACATCATGTGTAACAGGGGGATGGTGTGTAGACTGGCCTGCCCGTCAGGTGATGACATCATGTGACGGGGGGATGGTGTGTAGACTGCCTGCCTGTCAGGGTGATGACATGCAGTAAACAGGGGGATGGTGTGTAGACTGCCTGCCTGTCAGGTGATGACATCATGTAACAGGGGGATGGTGTGTAGACTGCCTGGGCCTGTCAGCTGATGAGCATCATGTGACAGGGGGATGGTGTGTAGACTGCCTGCCTGTCAGGTGATGACATCATGTGACCGGGGGGATGGTGGGTAGACTGCCTGGGCCTCGTCAGGTGATGACACTACATGTGACGGGGGGATGGTGTGTAGACTGCCTGCCTGTCAGTTGATGACATCATGCGGGATGGGGGATGGTGTGGACTGCCTGCCTGTCTCTCTCTCTTTCTCTCTCTCTACTCTCCCTCCCCCTCTCTCTCTCTCTCTCTCTCTCTCTCTTTCTTTCTTTCTCTCTCTTTCTCTCTCTCTCTCCCCCTCTCTCTCTCTCTCTCTCTTTCTTTCTTTCTCTCTCTCTCTAACTCTCTCCCTCTCTCTCTCTCTCTCTCTCTCTCTCTCTCTCTCTCTCTCTCTCTCTCTCTCCCCCCCCCCTCTCTCTCTCTCTCCCTCTCTCCCCCTCTCCCCCTTCTCTCTCCTCTCTCTCCGTCTCTTTCTTTTCTCTCTCTCTCTCTCTCTCCCCCTCTCTCTCTCTCTCTCTCTCTCCCTCTCTCTCTCTCTCTCTCTCTCTCTCTCTCTCTCTCTCTCTCTCTCTCTCTCTCTCTCTCTCTCTCTCTCTCTCTCTCTCTCTCCCCCTCTCTCTCCCCCCCCCCCTCCCCTCTCTCTCCCTCTCTCCCTCTCTAAGAGGCCTTCCAGAGGTAATGTATTCACCATCTCCCCTGTAGGCATCTCTACTGAGGCGACATGTGAGGAGGAAGTAATTAACCTGGATTTGGGTTTCCAGGACACTCCAGATCGTCTCTCTATCCATCCCTCTCTACCTTCAACTCAGATGGAGGACAGAGTTCCAAATGACACCCTATTCCTATATAGTGCACTACTTTAGACCAGAGCCCTATGACACCCTATTCCCTATATGAGCACTACTTTAGACCAGAGCCCTATGGACACTACATAGGGAATAGGGTGTCACTTATCCCCAGGAACCCATTCACTGGTCTTCACTATAGTCTTCCTGTGCACTATATAGGAATAGGGTGCCATTATCCCCAGGAACCCATTCGCTGGTCTTCACTATAGTCTTCCTGTGCACTATGTAGGGAATAGGGTGCCACTTATCCCCAGGAACCCATTCACTGGTCTTCACTATAGTCTTCCTGTGCACTATGTAGGGAATAGGGTGCCATTTATCGCCAGGAACCCATTCACTGGTCTTCATTATAGTCCTCCTGTCCACTACATAGGGAATAGGGTGCCACTTATCCCCAGGAACCCATTCACTGGTCTTCACTATAGTCTTCCTGTGCACTATGTAGGGAATAGGGTGCCACTTATCCCCAGGAACCCATTCACTGGTCTTCACTATAGTCTTCCTGTCACTATGCTAGGGAATAGGGTGCCATTTAAGATGAAGGAAGAGCTTATTAGAGGGTAAGAAGACTGACTGGTTCCACCACCAGACAACCATATTTTTATATCATTATTACAACCATAGACATTGATAGTGGACTTTACAATGACCCTGTCTAGAGGGAAAGAGGAATCGCTGGTTCTACCATGTCACGATCGTTGAGAGACGGGTCAGACCAAGGTGCAGCGTGGTATATGCGAACATGTTTATTAAACTGAATACACACTGACAAAACAACAAAAGTCAAAGTCGACGTGACGTCGGAAGGCTATACATAAACAAGCCAAACTCACCGAAACACAAAGAAGATCCCACAACGCAGGCAGGGAAGCTGGCTGCCTTAAGTACGATCCCCAATCAGAGACAACGGCGACAGCTGCCTCCGATTAGGAATCACACCGCCAAACATAGAAATTCAACTATAGAATGTCCACCCTAGAAATACACACACATGATATTCACACCCTGACCAAACTACCTGGAGAATAACAGTCTCTCCAGGTCAGGGCGTGACACACCACCACCCTGACCAAACTACCTGGAGAGGGTAACAGTCTCTCCAGGTCAGGGCGTGACACACCACCACCCTGACCAAACTACCTGGAGAATAACATCTCTCCAGGTCAGGGCGTGACACACCACCACCCTGACCAAACTACCTGGAGAATAACAGTCTCTCCAGGTCAGGGCGTGACACACCACCACCCTGACCAAACTACCTGGAGAATAACAGTCTCTCCAGGTCAGGCGTGACACACCACCACCCTGACCAAACTACCTGGAGAATAACAGTCTCTCCCAGGTCAGGCGTGACACACCACCACCCTGACCAAACTACCTGGAGAATAACAGTCTCTCCAGGTCAGGGCGTGACACACCACCACCCTGACCAAACTACCTGGAGAATAACAGTCTCTCCAGGTCAGGGCGTGACACACCACCACCCTGACCAAACTACCTGAGAATAACAGTCTCTCCAAGGTCAGGCGTGACACACCACCACCCTGACCAAACTACCTGGAGAATAACAGTCTCTCCAGGTCAGGCGTGACACACCACCACCTGACCAAACTACCTGGAGAATAACAGTCTCTCCAGGTCAGGGCGTGACACACCACCACCCTGACCAAACTACCTGGAGAATAACAGTCTCTCCAGGTCAGGCGTGCACGCCACCATGAAGCAGACATTGACCCACTTCCCAAAGCTCTTTAACAAACCTCTGATACAGTAGCTAAGTGACATCATTATTGAGGACTACAGCTGAATAGGGGATAAGGACTACAGCTGAATAGGGGATAAGGACTACAGCCGAATAGGGGATAAGGACTACAGCTGAATAGGGGATAAGGACTACAGCTGAATAGGGGATAAGGACTACAGCTGAATAGGGGATAAGGACTACAGCAAATAGGGGATAAGGACTCCAGCTGAATAGGGGATAAGGCCTAGAGCTGAATAGGGGATAAGGACTACAGCAAATAGGGGATAAGGACTCCAGCTGAATAGGGGATAAGGCCTAGAGCTGAATAGGGGATAAGGACTACAGCAAATAGGGGATAAGGACTACAGCTGAATAGGGATAAGGACTACAGCTGAATAGGGGATAAGGACTACAGCTGAATAGGGGATATGGACTACAGCAAATAGGGGATAAGGACTCCAGCTGAATAGGGGATAAGGCCTAGAGCTGAATAGGGGATAAGGACTACAGCAAATAGGGGATAAGGACTACAGCTGAATAGGGATAAGGACTACAGCTGAATAGGGGATAAGGACTACAGCTGAATAGGGGATAAGGACTACAGCAAATAGGGGATAAGGACTCCAGCTGAATAGGGGATAAGGCCTAGAGCTGAATAGGGGATAAGGACTACAGCAAATAGGGGATAAGGACTACAGCTGAATAGGGGATAAGGCCTAGAGCTGAATAGGGGATAAGGCCTAGAGCTGAATAGGGGATAAGGCCTAGAGCTGAATAGGGGATAAGGACTACAGCTGAATAGGGGATAAGAAATACAGGTGAATAGGGGATAAGGAATACAGCTGAATAGGGGATAAGGACAACAGCTGAATAGGGGATAAGTACTAAAGCTAAATAGGGGATAAGGACTACAGCTGAATAGGGGATACTCGCTGCAGCTGAATAGGGGATAAGGACTACAGCTGAATAGGGGGATAAGGACTACAGCTGAATAGGGGATACTGGGCTGCAGCTGAATAGGGGATAAGGACTACAGCTGAATAGGGATAAGGACTACAGCTGAATAGGGGACCAGATCATATTGTCTTGATTCACTGAATTAATTAAATAGAAGAGATACACAGTAAGAGAAAACTGTCTCTAAATATCTACTTTAACTATAGCACCATTTCATTGAGCTCTGCCATTCACATCTCACACAGAGAACAGATGAAGAGAAAGAGAACAGAGGAAGAGGACAGAGAACAGATGAAGAGGACAGAGAACAGATAAGGAGGACAGAGAACAGATGAAGAGAGGACAGAGAACAGATGAAGAGGACAGAGAACAGATGAAGAGGAAAGAGAACAGATGAAGAGGAAAGAGAACAGAGGAAGAGGAAAGAGAACAGATAAGGAGGACAGAGAACAGATGAAGAGGACAGAGAACAAATGAAGAGGACAGAGAACAGATGAAGAGGACAGAGAACAGATAAGGAGGACAGAGAACAGATGAAGAGAGGACAGAAAACAGAAAACAGATGAAGAGGACTGAAACATCAAGGTGAAACATCAATACATTCTGACTCCTCAGACTCCTCTACACTGTCCAAGAAAGAGAGTGAGGGGGGCGCAACAAACCTTTCAGCCAGAGCCAAGGTTTTGATGTCCTGAGCCTAACACCGCTCTCCTAAAGATAGAACGCTCTTATCAATTAGATTATCTCTCTCTCTCTCTCTCTCTCTCTCTCTCTCTCTGTCTCTCTCTCTCTCTCTCTTGCTTTCTCTCTCCCTCTCTCTCTCTCTCTCTCTCTCTCTCACGCACACACACACGGCACCTTGGTCAGATAACTCGATGTTATTCTGGGGATTGGATCCTCCCCCCACCTCTATCACTCTCTCCCTTTCCTACCCCCTCACCCATCCACCCCTCCCACTGTCCTTCACTATTGGCACAAACAGTTATCTGTGTCCCTCTCTCTTCCCTCCCTCATTATCCTCCTTCATTTTTCTATCTGTTTATTCTCCCTGTCCTCTCTCTCTCTCTCTCTCTCTCTCTCTCTCTCTCTCTCTCTCCCTCTCTCCCTCTCTCTCTCTCTCTCTCTCTCTCTCTATTTATCCAAAGTCAAAGAGTCCACCTCTAAAACCCTACATAGTGTTTATAGGACTAGAAACAGGCCCCATCTCCTCCACTGTGTCATCACCATGTTTGCATTTGGTACGGGGGACCAATATTATTTAGTGTAACTCATCCTATGACAATGAAATATATCCTTTATTATTCTACCCACCGTGGGAGGAAGGAAAGGAATCAATGGTGTTATCGCGGAGGCTCTTGACAAAAGGCATAGAGTACGTGGCCTTGTAATTGAATTGGTGTCACCCCGTGTGGGAGTGACCACAATGTCTAAACAGCTCGCTGCATGATTCTGATGCATTGGATAACGTCCCTGTGTCCCCAAATGGCAACCTTTCCGTGTATAGTGGACTACATTTGACCAGGGTAGTGCACTGAAATGAAGTGCACTGTACAGGAAATAGGGGCGTCATTTGAGACGCATCCCTGTCACGTATCGTCATGAAAAGTGGACCAAGGCGCAGCGTGATATGAGTACATACTTTAATAGGTACTTACACAAAATACAAAACAACAAAACGATATGTGAAGTCCTCGTTAATATACACAAACCAACACGGAACAAGATCCCACCAACACAAGTGCACAACAGGCTGCCTAAGTATGGTTCCCAATCAGAGACAACAAGCAACAGCTGATTCTCGTTGCCTCTGATTGAGAACCACCCGGCCAACCTAGAAAACACATGAACTAGAAACTGAACATAGAACACAAAACATAGACCCTACACACCCTGGCTCAACATGTACAGAGTCCCCAGAGCCAGGGCGTGACAATCCCATTAATTATTTCCCCCTAGTCTTTAGTCAACCTCTACATTTTCCAAACAACTGGAATAGACGAGGTTTTAGTAAATTCTACATTTACATTATAGTCATTTAGCAGATCTTATCCAGAGAGACTTACAGTTAGTGAGTGCATACATTACATACTCTTCCATAGCAGGGAGCACTGTCTAATTCTGACTCTGCTATTTAATGCAAATTGGTAGGTGAGAAACTAAATATTTCAGCTGTAGACATCAGATACATTTCTTTTCCTGTTAGAAATACATTCATTCAGGGAGCCCGGCAGTTGAGCCTGTGTTAGAATAACACACCCTCAGAGGAGGAGCGTGTTTTCCTCCGTGTTCTTTCTCTCGCTCTCTTTAATAAATGCCCCGGGGGGGGGTTCCGGTAGTGTGTTAGCGAGAAGGCTTAGCCACCGACCGCCGCCGCCGTAGCGCAAAATCGTTTGTTCACTTCTCACTGCTCACGCGCTGGCTGCTCCGCCAAAACCCTCCTGAACCTTTTGAGCACAAAAAACTCAAAATCGCCTTGAAACATTTATAGGATCATGCAAGTTTTAGGCTGCTGAGAGCACTAATGGGTTTTAGTGTCCCGGGCCCTCAGGAGTCATTGTGCATGCTAAACCAGAAACCCAGAACAGTGCAGAGCAGAACACATGCACACACAGAGCAGAACTTAAGGCTTCACCAGAACGTTAGGTTTCTGTCAGAATGATGCAGACGGATTGGATCACTTTGTTCTGTTCGTTCTGATATTGGAGGTATGGTAGGGATTGGATCACTTTGTTCTGTTCGTTCTGACATTGGATGTATGGTAGGGATTGGATCACTTTGTCCTGTTCGTTCTGATATTGGAGGTATGGTGGGGATTGGATCACTTTGTTCTGTTCGTTCTGATATTGGAGGTATGGTAGGGATTGGATCACTTTGTCCTGTTAGTTCTGATATTGGAGGTATGGTAGGGATTGGATCACTTTGTTCTGTTCGTTCTGACATTGGAGGTATGGTAGGGATTGGATCACTTTGTCCTGTTAGTTCTGATATTGGAGGTATGGTAGGGAAGAGAGCAGCAGGTCTTTGTAGTTAGAAAGCGTTCAAAGCATTTTTTTTTCTTCTAACAAACACACACAGTCAGTCCATCAGTCGGTACATGGATGAATAATGTTGCTTTGTGATCTGTTCTCTAGTATGATAGAGTGCTACTCTTACACTCTTCCTACCGTGTAACAAACGCGTCTTACTTTCATTCTGCAGGAAGGATATTGTCACTTAGCTGGAATTGACCATCTTCCTTCTGAACAACCAGCGTGTCTTTTCAATAATACATCCGGTGAAATCCAGTGTTCTGTGTAAAGGTTGGCCACTATGTTTAGAAGTACAGAGCAGGATGTAACAGGAAAGCAGTTCCTCTGTTCTTATTGCAGTCTTATATCTTCTATTAACCAGGAATCATCCCCATAGCAAGACCAGGAATCATCCCTATAGCCTAGACCAGGGATCATCCCCATATAGCCAAGACCAGGAATCATCCCCCATAGCCAAGACCAGGAATCATCCCCATAGTCTAGACCAGGAATCATCCCCATAGCCTAGACCAGGAATCATCCCCATAGCCAAGACCAGGAATCATCCCTATAGCCTAGACCAGGAATCATCCCCCATAGCCTAGACCAGGAATCATCCCCATACCAAAACCAGGGATCATCCCCATAGTCAAGACCAGGAATCATCCCCATAGTCTAGACCAGGAATCATCCCTATAGCCTACACCAGGAATCATCCCCATAGCCAAGACCAGGGATCATCCCCATATAGTCTAGACCAGGAATCATCCCTATAGCCTAGACCAGGAATCATCCCCATAGCCAAGACCAGGGATCATCCCCATATAGTCTAAACCAGGGATCATCCCCATAGTCTAGACCAGGAATCATCCCCATAGTCTAAACCAGGGATCATCCCCATAGTCTAGACCAGGAATCATCCCCATAGCCTAGACCAGGAATCATCCCCATAGTTTAGACCAGGGATCATCCACATAGCCTAGACCAGGAATCATCCCCATAGCCTAAACCAGGAATCATCCCCATAGCCTAGACCAGGGATCATCCCCATAGTCTAGACCAGGGATCATCCCTATTGTCTAAACCAGGAATCATCCACATAGTCTAAACCAGGAATCATCCCCATATAGCCTAGACCAGGAATCATCCCCATAGTCTAGACCAGGAATCATCCCCATATAGCCGCTAGACCAGGAATCATCCCCATAGTCTAGACCAGGAATCATCCCCCATAGCCAAGACCAGGGATCATCCCCATAGCCTAGACCAGGAATCATCCCCATAGCCTAGACCAGGAATCATCCCCATAGTCTAGACCAGGAATCATCCCTATAGTCTAAACCAGGAATCATCCCCATAGTCTAGACCAGGGATCATCCCCATATAGCCTAGACCAGGAATCATCCCCATAGCCTAGACCAGGAATCATCCCCCATAGTCTAGACCAGGAATCATCCCCATAGCCTAAACCAGGAATCATCCCCATAGTCTAGACCAGAATCATCCCCATAGCCTAGACCAGGGATCATCCCCATATAGCCTAGACCAGGGATCATCCCCATAGTCTAAACCAGGATCACCCCCATAGCCTAGACCAGGAATCATCCCCAAAGCCTAGACCAGGAATCATCCCCATAGCCTAGACCAGGAATCATCCCCATAGCCTAGACCAGGAATCATCCCCATAGCCTAAACCAGGGATCATTCCCATAGTCTAAACCAGGAATCATCCCTATAGCCTAGACCAGGAATCATCCCCATATAGTCTACACCAAGAATCATCCCCATATAGTCTAGACCAGGAATCATCCCCATAGCCTAGACCAGGAATCATCCCCATAGTCTAAACCAGGGATCATCCCCATATAGTCTAAACCAGGGATCATCCCCATAGCCTAAACCAGGAATCATCCCCATATAGCCTAGACCAGGAATCATCCCTATAGCCTAGACCAGGAATCATCCCCATAGCCAAGACCAGGGATCATCCCCATATAGTCTAAACCAGGGATCATCCCTTTAGTCTAGACCAGGAATCATCCCCATAGCCTAGACCAGGAATCATCCCCATAGCCTAAACCAGATTTCATCTCCATAGTCTAGACCAGGAATCATCCCTATAGTCTAGACCAGGAATCATCCCTATAGTCTAGACCAGGAATCATCCATCATATAGTCTAGACCAGGAATCATCCCCATATAGTCTAGACCAGGAATCATCCCCATATAGTCTAGACCAGGAATCATCCCCATAGCCTAGACCAGGAATCATCCCTATAGCCTAGACCAGGAATCATCCCCATAGCCAAGACCAGGGATCATCCCCATATAGTCTAAACCAGGGATCATCCCTATAGTCTAGACCAGGAATCATCCCCATAGTCTAAACCAGGGATCATCCCCATATAGTCTAGACCAGGAATCATCCCTATAGCCAAGACCAGGGATCATCCCCATATAGTCTAGACCAGGAATCATCCCCATAGCCAAGACCAGGGATCATCCCCCTATAGTCTAGACCAGGAATCATCCCTATAGCCTAGACCAGGAATCATCCCCATAGCCAAGACCAGGGATCATCCCCATATAGTCTAAACCAGGGATCATCCCCATAGTCTAGACCAGGAATCATCCCCATAGTCTAAACCAGGGATCATCCCCATAGTCTAGACCAGGAATCATCCCCATAGCCTAGACCAGGAATCATCCCCATAGCCTAGACCAGGAATTATCCCCATAGTCTAAACCAGGGATCATCCCCATAGCCTAGACCGGGAATCATCCCCATAGTCTAAACCAGGGATCATCCCCATAGTCTAAACCAGGGATCATCCCCATAGCCTAGACCAGGAATCATCCCCATAGCCTAAACCAGGGATCATCCCCATAGTCTAAACCAGGAATCATCCCCATATAGTCTAAACCAGGGATCATCCCTATAGCCTAGACCAGGAATCATCCCTAAAGCCTAGACCAGGAATCATCCCCATAGTCTAAACCAGGGATCATCCCCATAGTCTAGCCCAGGAATCATCCCCCTATAGTCTAAACCAGGGATCATCCCTATAGTCTAAACCAGGAATCATCCCCATATAGTCTAGACCAGGAATCATCCCCATAGCCTAGACCAGGAATCATCCCCATAGTCTAAACCAGGGATCATCCCCATAGCCTAGACCAGGAATCATCCCCATAGTCTAAACCAGGGATCATCCCCATAGCCTAGACCAGGAATCATCCCCATATAGTCTAAACCAGGGATCATCCCCATAGCCTAAACCAGGAATCATCCCCATAGCCTAGACCAGGAATCATCCCCATAGTCTAAACCAGGGATCATCCCCATAGCCTAGACCAGGAATCATCCCCATAGTCTAAACCAGGGATCATCCCCATAGCCTAGACCAGGAATCATCCCCATATAGTCTAAACCAGGGATCATCCCCATAGCCTAAACCAGGAATCATCCCCATATAGCCTAGACCAGGAATCATCCCTATAGCCTAGACCAGGAATCATCCCCATAGCCAAGACCAGGGATCATCCCCATATAGTCTAAACCAGGGATCATCCCCATAGCCAAGACCAGGAATCATCCCCATAGCCTAGACAAGGAATCATCCCCATAGCCAAGACCAGAATCATCCCCATAGTCTAAACCAGGAATCATCCCCATAGCCTAGACCAGGAATCATCCCCATAGTCTAGACCAGGAATCATCCTCATATAGCCAAGACCAGGAATCATCCCCATAGCCTATACCAGGGATCATCCCCATAGCCAAGACCAGGAATCATCCCCATAGCCTAGACCAGGAATCATCCCCATAGCCAAGACCAGGAATCATCCCCATAGTCTAAACCAGGAATC
The DNA here is from genome assembly GCF_020615455.1 of Coregonus clupeaformis. Lineage (NCBI taxonomy): Eukaryota > Metazoa > Chordata > Actinopteri > Salmoniformes > Salmonidae > Coregonus > Coregonus clupeaformis. The sequence goes on along the minus strand of NW_025535800.1, from coordinate 12,236 downwards.
ATCCCCATAGCCTAGACCAGGAATCATACCCCATAGTCTAGACCAGGAATCATCTCTCATATAGCCAAGACCAGGAATCATCCACATAGCCTGACCAGGGATCATCCTATAGTCTAAACCAGGGATCATCCCCATAGCCTAGACCAGAATCATCCCCCATAGCCAAGACCAGGGATCATCCCATAGTCTGAGCCCGGAATCATCCCCATAGCCAAGACCAGGGATCATCCCCATATAGTCTAAACCAGGGATCATCCCCATATAGCCTAGACCAGGAATCATCCCTATAGCCTAGACCAGGAATCATCCCCATAGCCAAGACCAGGGATCATCCCCATATAGTCTAAACCAGGGATCATCCCTATAGCCTAAACCAGGAATCATCCCCATAGCCTAGACCAGGAATCATCCCCATATAGCCAAGACCAGGGATCATCCCCATATAGTCTAAACCAGGGATCATCCCCATAGCCAAGACCAGGAATCATCCCCATAGCCTAGACAAGGAATCATCCCCATACCAAGACCAGGAATCATCCCCATAGTCTAAACCAGAATCATCCCCATAGCCTAGACCAGGAATCATCCCCATAGTCTAGACCAGGAATCATCCTCATATAGCCAAGACCAGGAATCATCCCCATAGCCTATACCAGGATCATCCCCATAGCCAAGACCATGAATCATCCCCATAGCCTAGACCAGAATCATCCCCATAGCCAAGACCAGGAATCATCCCCATAGTCTAAACCAGGAATCATCCCCATAGCCTAGACCAGGAATCATCCCCATAGTCTAGACCAGGAATCATCCTCATATAGCCAAGACCAGGAATCATCCCCATATCCTAAACCAGGGATCATCCACATAGTCTAGACCAGGGATCATCCCCATAGCCTAGACCAGGAATCATCCCTATAGTCTAAACCAGGAATCATCCCCATAGCCAAGACCAGGAATCATCCCCCATAGTCTAGACCAGGAATCATCCCCATAGCCTAGACCAGGGATCATCCCTATAGTCTAAACCAGGGGATCATCCCCATAGCCTAGACCAGGAATCATCCCCCATAGCCAAGACCAGGGATCATCCCCATAGTCTAAACCAGGAATCATCCCCCATAGCCAAGACCAGGGATCATCCCCATATAGTCTAAACCAGGGATCATCCCCCATAGTCTAGACCAGGAATCATCCCCATAGCCAAGACCAGGAATCATCCCCATATAGCCTAGACCAGGAATCATCCCCATAGCCTAGACCAGGAATCATCCCCATATAGCCTAGACCAGGAATCATCCCCATAGCCAAGACCAGGAATCATCCCCATAGTCTAGACCAGGAATCATCCCTATAGTCTAAACCAGGAATCATCCCCATATAGTCTAGACCAGGAATCATCCCCATAGCCTAGACCAGGAATCATCCCCATAGTCTAAACCAGGGATCATCCCCATAACTAGACCAGGAATCATCCCCATAGTCTAAACCAGGGATCATCCCCATAGCCTAGACCAGGAATCATCCCCATATAGTCTAAACCAGGGATCATCCCCATAGCCTAAACCAGGAATCATCCCCATATAGCCTAGACCAGGAATCATCCCTATAGCCTAGACCAGGAATCATCCCCATAGCCAAGACCAAGGGATCATCCCCATATAGTCTAAACCAGGGGATCATCCCTATAGCCTAAACCAGGAATCATCCCCCATAGCCTAGACCGGGAATCATCCCCATATAGCCAAGACCAGGGATCATCCCCATATAGTCTAAACCAGGGATCATCCCCATAGCCAAGACCAGGAATCATCCCCATAGCCTAGACAAGGAATCATCCCCATAGCCAAGCCAGGAATCATCCCCATGTCTAAACCAGAATCATCCCCATAGCCTAGACCAGGAATCATCCCCATAGTCTAGACCAGGAATCATCCTTATATATCCAAAACCAGGAATCATCCCCATAGTCTAGACCAGGAATCATCCCCATAGCCAAGACCAGGAATCATCCCCATAGTCTAAACCAGGAATCATCCCCCATAGCCTAGACCAGGAATCATCCCCATAGTCTAGACCAGGAATCATCCTCATAGCCAAGACCAGGAATCATCCCCATAGCCTAGACCAGGGATCATCCCCATAGTCTAGACCAGGAATCATCCCCATAGCCAAGACCGGGATCATCCCCCATAGTCTAGACCAGGGATCATCCCCATAGCCTAGACCAGGAATCATCCCTATAGTCTAAACCAGGGGAATCATCCTCATCAGCCAAGACCAGGAATCATCCCCATAGTCTAGACCAGGAATCATCCCCATAGCCTAGACCAGGGATCATCCCTATAGTCTAAACCAGGGATCATCCCCATAGCCTAGACCAAGGAATCATCCCCATAGCCAAGACCAGGGATCATCCCCATAGTCTAAACCAGGAATCATCCCCATAGCCAAGACCAGGATCATCCCCATATAGTCTAAACCAGGGATCATCCCCATAGTCTAGACCAGGAATCATCCCCATAGCCAAGACCAGGAATCATCCCCATATAGCCTAGACCAGAATCATCCCCATAGCCTAGACCAAGAATCATCCCCATATGCCTAGACCAGGAATCATCCCCCATAGCCAAGACCAGGAATCATCCCCATAGTCTAGACCCAGGAATCATCCCCATAGCCTAAACCAGGAATCATCCCCATACCATACCCTATACATGCCATAGTCTATATATACCATAGTCTATACATACCATAGTCTATATATACCATAGTCTATATATACCATAGTCTATACACTACCATAGTCTATATATACCATAGTCTATACATACCATAGTCTATATATACCATAGTCTATACATACCATAGTCTATACACACCATAGTATATACATACCATAGTCTATACATACCATAAGCCTACACATACAATATTCTATACATACCATAGTCTATACATACCCTAGCCTATACATACATTTACTTTTACATTTACGTCAAGTAGCAGACGCTCTTATCCAGAGTGACTTACAAATTGGTGCATTCACCTTATGGCCAGTGAGCAGCGAACAGTTTTGACTGGGCTGAGCGGGAACTGTGCTTCGAGAGGTAGGGGGCCAGCAGGCCAGAGGTGGATGAACGCAATGCCCTCGTTTGGGTGTAGGGACTGATCAGAGCCTGAAGGTACGGAGAGTGCCGTTCCCCTCACAGCTCCGTAGGCAAGCACCATGGTCTTGTAGCAGATGCGACTTCAACTGGCCAGTGGGTGTGCGGAGGAGCGGGGTGACGTGGAGAGAACTCGGGAAGTTTAACACCAGACGGGCTGCTGCATTCTGGATGAGTTGTAGGGGTTTAATGGCACAGGCAGGGAGCCCAGCCAACAGCGAGTGCAGTAATCAGACGGGAGATGACAAGTGCCTGGATTAGAACCTGTGGAGAGGAGGGTTGAGGAGGCAGAATCAGGAGATTGGAGGGAGAAGGAGTTGAGCAGAGGAAAGAGATGAGTAAGATGGAAGAGAGAGGGCGGCGGCTAGCTTAGTGGGTAAGAGCGTTGTGCCAGTAACCGAAAGGTCGCTGGTTCTCATCCCGAGCCGACTATGTGAAAAATCTGTCGATGTGCCCTTAAGCAAGGCACTTAACCCTAATTGCTCCTGTAAGTCGCTCTGGATAAGAGCGTCTGCTAAATGACTAAAATGTAAATGTAAATGAGAGAGTAGCGGGAGAGATAGAGCGAAGGTTCCGACGGCTATTACCATCTGAGTAGGGGCAGAGTGAGTAGTGTTGGAGGAGCGAGAGGAAAAGGATACAAAGTAGTGGTGCGGAGACTAGGAGGAGTTGCAGTGAGATTAGTAGAAGAATAGCATCTAGTAAAGATGAGGTCAGGCTTATTGCCTGCCTTGTGAGTAGAGGGGACGGTGAGAGGCTGAGGTCAAAGAGGGATGGAAAGAAGGAGGCAGAGAGAGAAATGAGTCAAAGGCAGACGTAGGGAGGTTGAAGTTACCCAGAACTGTGAGGGGTGAGCCATCCTCAGGAAAGGAACTTATCAAGGCCATTGATGAACTCTGGAGGGCGATAAATGACAAGGATGTTGAGCTTGAACGGGCTAGTGACTGTGACAGCATGGAATTCAAATGAGATACAGACAGATGGGTCAGGAAAAAGAGAGAATGCCCACTTGGGAGAGATGAGGATTCCTGTGCCACCACCCCGCTGACCAGATGCTCTTGGGGTATGCAGAACACATGGTCAGACGAGGAGAGAGCAGTAGATAGCAGTGTTTTCAGTGGTGTTTCCGTCAGCGCCACGAGTCGAGGACTGGAGTAGCATAGGCTGAGATAAACTCTGCCTTGTTGGCCGACAGAACGGCAGTTCCAGGAGGCTGCCGGAGACCTGGAACTCCATGGGTCGTGCGTGCAGGGACCACCAGGTTAGAGAGGCAGCAGCCATGCGGTGTGAGGCGTTTGTATAGCCTGTGCGGAGAGGAGAGAACAGGGATAGACAGAGGCATAGTTGACAGGCCTACAGAAAATGGCTACAATAATGCAAAGGAGATCGGAATGAAATGAACTAAACATCTGGGAAAGCGAGAAGCGGGGCCTCCCTCACTTACGTTTCACTGAAACACCCAAATATAACTCTCCCAACTTCCACCTCAGAAACTATAATTGTTGTAAACTACAGTGGTTCAATGTTTTCTAGGAATAGACTAACTTAGTTTATTCAGCTAGCTAACTT
>NW_025535800.1:0-2500 GCF_020615455.1 Coregonus clupeaformis | reverse complement strand
TAGTATTCCCAACCCTGGCAGCCATTGTGAATGATAGTCTACATATTCCCAATCCTGGAAGTCATTGTGAATGAATGCGGGTGAATAAAAATATTCCCACTCTGGCATGGATTCCAATACACATCACTTTGCAAACCAGCATAATGTGACTTGCAGGCCTGATGTGGTCTGTAAACCGTGAGTTTCAGGCCACTGTATTAGGTAAAACTTCGGCCTTATGAAATATGTACTGTATTATCTTAACCTCTTAAGGATCATACTTTTTTTCAGTTTTCGCCTAAAATGACATAGCCTGTAGTGCAGGGATATGCGTTTTCTTGATACCATTTGAAAGGAAATACTTTGAAGTTTCTGGAAATGTGAAATTAATGTAGGAGAATATAACACATTAGATCTGGTAAAAGATAATACAAACTATTATTATTATTATAATTATTTATTTTTTATCATCTTTGAAATGCAAGAGAAAGGCCACAATATAATATTGCAGTTTAGGTGCAATTTAGGTATTTTTTTCACTGTAATACCTACTGTAAATTGGACAGTGCAGTTAGATTAGCATGAATTTAAGCTTTCTGCCAATATAAGACATGTCTATGTCCTGGAAAGTTTGCTGTTACTTACAACCGTCACGATAATCACATTAGCACACATTTTGGTTTTTGCCGCAGCATTACACAGCTGATTCAAATAGTACACTCATCATCAAGCTCTGATTATCTGAATCAGCTGTGTAATGATCCGGCAAAAAAAAACTGTTCATCCCTGAGAGCCCCAGGACCAGAGTTTGAGAAACCCTGTCCTATGGCATCGCTCTCCAAGAACTCTTATTTGGTTCCAACTTGCACCTTTATTTTTTATTAGAGTGCAGGGTTATCCTGATAGTTTAGTCATGTACCTATCATTAGGCTTTTAACTCAGAGAGAAGATAGACCTGTAAAATGAAAATGCAAAATGTGATTATTCTTCCCACTCTCAGCCCCTTCCAAAGACTCACAGACCGAATCCCAAATGACACTTGACTATTCCCTATATAGTTGCACAGCTTTTGACCAGAGTCCTATGAACCCTGTTATCCCACTACAGCCCTATGGACCCTGGTCAAAAACAGTGAACTATACAGGGAATAGGGTGCCATTGGGCCATAAGCTGGCTGAGCTGAGGGACTATTCATCTCCACCAGTCTAATAAGGGAGAACAGTCTGGGTTCTTTTTAAATAGTGGAGAATAGGTAATTAAAATACACATGAATACATTTACTACCTGAGTCTGTCTCTTCTCTCTTCTCTGATTCTGTTTCTCTTTCAGCCTATCTCCCTATCCCTCTCTCTCTCTTTCTCTCTTTTTGATATATCTACATTTCTCTCCTAGCCCTCTCTCCTCCCTCTCTCTTTCCCTTTCCCTCTCTCTCTCTCTCTCTCTCTCTCTCTCTCTCTCTCTCTCTCTCTCTCCCCACCTCCCCTCTCTCCCTCTCCCCCTCTCTCTTTCCCTCTCTCTCTTTCTCTCCTTCCCCCTCTCTCTCCCCTCTCTCTCTCTCTCTCTCTCCCCCCCTCTCTCTCTCTCTCTCTCTCTCTCTCTCTCTCTCTCTCTCTCTCTCTCTCTCTCTCTCTCTCTCTCTCTCTCTCTCTCTCTCTCTCTCTCTCTTTCCCTTTCTCTCTCTCTCTCCCCCCCTCTCTCTCTCTCTCTCTCTCTCTCTCTCTCTCTCTCTCTCCCTCTCTCCCTCTCTCCCCCTCTCCTCTCTTTCTCTCTCTCTCTTTTTATCTGCCTCGTTTCTCTAAACCCCCTCTCCCTCTCTCTCTCTCTCTCTCTCTCTCTCTCCCTCTTTCCCTCTCTTTTGCACACACACACACCTTAACTCAAATAATAGTAACAACTGAATTTCAGGCTGACATTAGTAACTAAGCAACAAGTTGCTGTGATCCAAATTCTGCCTACCGTAGATGCTGTGGCTTGTAAAGGAAATGTATTTGTCATTTTGCAAAGGAAGGAATGTCTTGAGATGCACACATCTTGTTTTCTGAAATGGCAACTCACAAGATGATTGGTGGCTAGTAATCTATTAAGGCTTTGTCTTAGAATAAACTGAAAGTGCTAATTTACTAGCGTTCAATAATTAACTTGAAGTTGTTATTTACATTTACATTCGCCATTTAGCAGACACTCTTATCCAGAGAGCGACTTACAGTTAGTGAGTACATTACTTTTATTTTATTTTATTTTTATTTTTTTATAATGTCTAAGATCTACAGTAAGCAACACATCTGTTTTTAGTGATGCTTTTAAACATCAAGTTAGAATGCCAGCGGGACGTGGTATGTATCTCTTTAGTGAACCTTTGAGAGTGAGTGTTCCACACAAATTCTCACATAAGTCTTTAGTCAAGTGAAAACATGTTCCACATTTTCACATACATATGATTCCCAGGGTTATATTTCAAATTAATATAACTTTATACCTAGTAGGATACAAAATAAATGAAAACCATATTGATGGACCATAT